>NW_027456761.1:181180-333680 GCF_040206685.1 Ascaphus truei | reverse complement strand
ACACACACACACACACACACACACACACACACACACACACCTCTATCACACACTCTCTCACACTCTCACACTCACCTGTCTCGCGGTCTCTGTAATTGTCTCACACGTGGAAACAGCCGCAGATGGTGGGTGGTACAGACGCACTTCCGCTCCGTCGCGCTCAGTGTTGTCACTTCCTGTCACGGAGCCAATTCTGCTGCCATCTTATGTGTGGCGTCAAATCCCTCAGCGGCGGACACTCTCTTACTGAGCACTGGGTGGAGGTACATAGGGGATTACCGGCGCGGAGGCGGCAGCTGCCGTTATTCTCCCCGGATAATATCCCAATACATCCCATAGAACATACGTCCGCCACACCAAACATGGCGGCGACGACATCGCCACACCAAACATGGCAGCGACGACATCCGCCACACCAAACATGGCGGCGGTGACGACATCCGCCACACCAAACATGGCAGCGACGACATCCGCCACACCAAACATGGCGGTGACTGCATCTGCCACACCAAACATGGCGGCGACCTGTGTCACTGAGGGGGGAGGGAGAGGGAATGTCTGACCTGTGTCACTTGGGGGGGGGGAGGGAAGGGTGTCTGGCCTGTGTCACTGAGGGGGAAAGCCGGGGCCTGTAACTCGGGAAGCAGGGGGTCCCTGAGGCTGAAATCAATGTGGTTCAGCTCAGGAGACCCCCTGCTTCTGAACACTACTAGTAAAAATACATTAAAGCTGCTTTATTACCATAGCGGATCGGATAGCCGCTACGATAATTAATTATTGTTTATTGATACTAGTGTTTTGTCACTAGTGTAGATGTGCAGGGGGTCTCCGTAGCAGAACCGCGTTGGTTTGAGGTCCGGGGACCCCCTGCTCCCCGAGATACAGGCCCCGTTATGGGGTGCCGGTATCCCTCTGCTTTGTTTACATCTCACGGTCACGTGATCGGGACATTTAAATGCAGAGGGATACCCATAACGGGGCCTGTATCTCGGAAAGCAGGGGGTCCCCGGACCTGAAACCAACGCGGTTCAGCTCCGGAGACCCCCTGCACATGGACACTATGAATAAAAATGTTATTAAAAATATTTTTTTCTGCCGAGATTTGCGCAGAGAGAGATGTCGGATCTCTCTCTGCTGCAGGCTGATCTCGGCAGGGGAGCCCTCGGCATGCAGACTGTCTCACCACCGGCAACTCGCCATGTTTGGAAATGTTGCTCTGGGAGGGATTCGGACATTCCTGCATACTGCGAGGGCAACACGAAAAAAACATGGCGAGTTCAAACCCCTGCCGAGAGCGCCTTTCCGACCTTTACTGCATCGAGCCCTTAGTGAGAGCTAAAGTTGAGTCTTCTAACAAATCATCAAGGCTTTGGAAAAATAAACTTTTGGGCCAAAAGCTGGCAAAATAGCTACTATTTATGGCCAAGCTTTATGTTGGTTTTTGTAAGAGATATTAGTATTAAATAGATTGGTACCTATTCTGCTGCCGGGTATCCGTCTTCTTCTACGGCTCCCGCGGCGGATCTGCTTCTGCGCCGCGGGTCTTTTCTTGGTGTAACGAGTCTGGAAGCAGGAACAGTTTGACATCTGACTGGGGAGCACCAACAGCCAGGTTATACACTCATTGGCAAGGCATGGCACCAAGGGCGTGGCACGCCCCATAGGAATGGCACCATGGGCGTGGCATGCCCCATAGGAATGGCACCACGGGCGTGGCATGCCCCATAGGAATGGCACCACGGGTGTGGCATGCCCCATAGGAATGGCACCAAGGGCGTGGCACACCCCATAGGAATGGCACCAAGGGCGTGGCACGCCCCATAGGAATGGCACCACGGGCGTGGCATGCCCCATAGGAATGGCATCAAGGGCGTGGCACACCCCATAGGAATGGCACCAAAGGTGTGGCATGCCCCGTAGGAATGGCACCAAGGACGTGGCATGCCCCATAGGAATTGCACCAAGGGCGTGGCACGCCCCATAGGAATGGCACCACGGGTGTGGCATGCCCCATAGGAATGGCACCACGGGTGTGGCATGCCCCATAGGAATGGCACCAAGGACGTGGCATGCCCCATAGGAATTGCACCAAGGGCGTGGCACGCCCCATAGGAATGGCACCACGGGTGTGGCATGCCCCATAGGAATGGCACCACGGGTGTGGCCTGCCCCTAAGCCTGATTTCTGCTTCTTCCTTTTGATTTTTGCGTTTCATTCCAAGTTCTTTATCTAGCTGTTCAGGTTTCCACTGATGCCCATCAGTGTCACAGCACACCAAGCACCGTGGCAGCAGTGCCACAGCACACCAAGCACCGTGGCAGCAGTGTCACAGCACACCAAGCACCGTGGCAGCAGTGTCACAGCACACCAAGCACCGTGGCAGCAGTGTCACAGCACACCAAGCACCGTGGCAGCAGTGTCACAGCACACCACGCACCGTGGCAGCAGTGTCACAGCACACCAAGCACCGTGGCAGCAGTGTCACAGCACACCAAGCACCGTGGCAGCAGTGTCACAGCACACCAAGCACCGTGGCAGCAGTGTCACAGCACACCAAGCACCGTGGCAGCAGTGTCACAGCACACCACGCACCGTGGCAGCAGTGTCACAGCACACCAAGCACCGTGGCAGCAGTGTCACAGCACACCAAGCACCGTGGCAGCAGTGTCACAGCACACCAAGCACCGTGGCAGCAGTGTCACAGCACACCACGCACCGTGGCAGCAGTGTCACAGCACACCAAGCACCGTGGCAGCAGTGTCACAGCACACCAAGCACCGTGGCAGCAGTGTCACAGCACACCAAGCACCGTGGCAGCAGTGTCACAGCACACCAAGCACCGTGGCAGCAGTGTCACAGCACACCACGCACCGTGGCAGCAGTGTCACAGCACACCAAGCACCGTGGCAGCAGTGTCACAGCACACCAAGCACCGTGGCAGCAGTGTCACAGCACACCAAGCACCGTGGCAGCAGTGTCACAGCACACCAAGCACCGTGGCAGCAGTGTCACAGCACACCAAGCACCGTGGCAGCAGTGTCACAGCACACCAAGCACCGTGGCAGCAGTGTCACAGCACACCAAGCACCGTGGCAGCAGTGTCACAGCACACCACGCACCGTGGCAGCAGTGTCACAGCACACCAAGCACCGTGGCAGCAGTGTCACAGCACACCAAGCACCGTGGCAGCAGTGTCACAGCACACCAAGCACCGTGGCAGCAGTGTCACAGCACACCAAGCACCGTGGCAGCAGTGTCACAGCACACCACGCACCGTGGCAGCAGTGTCACAGCACACCAAGCACCGTGGCAGCAGTGTCACAGCACACCAAGCACCGTGGCAGCAGTGTCACAGCACACCAAGCACCGTGGCAGCAGTGCCACAGCACACCAAGCACCGTGGCAGAAGTGTCACAGCACACCAAGCACCGTGGCAGCAGTGTCACAGCACACCAAGCACCGTGGCAGCAGTGCCACAGCACACCAAGCACCGTGGCAGAAGTGTCACAGCACACCAAGCACCGTGGCAGCAGTGTCACAGCACACCAAGCACCGTGGCAGCAGTGTCACAGCACACCAAGCACCGTGGCAGCAGTGTCACAGCACACCAAGCACCGTGGCAGCAGTGCCACAGCACACCATGCACCGTGGCAGCAGTGTCACAGCACAGCAAGCACCGTGGCAGCAGTGTCACAGCACACCAAGCACCGTGGCAGCAGTGTCACAGCACACCAAGCACCGTGGCAGCAGTGTCACAGCACACCAAGCACCGTGGCAGCAGTGTCACAGCACACCATGCACCGTGGCAGCAGTGCCACAGCACACCAAGCACCGTGGCAGCAGTGTCACAGCACACCAAGCACCGTGGCAGCAGTGTCACAGCACACTAAGCACCGTGGCAGCAGTGTCACAGCACACCACGCACCGTGGCAGCAGTGTCACAGCACACCAAGCACCGTGGCAGCAGTGTCACAGCACACCAAGCACCGTGGCAGCAGTGTCACAGCACACCAAGCACCGTGGCAGCAGTGTCACAGCACACCAAGCACAGTGGCAGCAGTGTCACAGCACACCAAGCACCGTGGCAGCAGTGCCACAGCACACCAAGCACCGTGGCAGCAGTGCCACAGCACACCAAGCACCGTGGCAGCAGTGTCACAGCACACCAAGCACCGTGGCAGCAGTGCCACAGCACACCAAGCACCGTGGCAGCAGTGTCACAGCACACCAAGCACCGTGGCAGCAGTGTCACAGCACACCAAGCACCGTGGCAGCAGTGTCACAGCACACCAAGCACCGTGGCAGCAGTGTCACAGCACACCAAGCACCGTGGCAGCAGTGTCACAGCACACCAAGCACCGTGGCAGCAGTGTCACAGCACAGCAAGCACCGTGGCAGCAGTGTCACAGCACACCAAGCACCGTGGCAGCAGTGCCACAGCACACCAAGCACCGTGGCAGCAGTGCCACAGCACACCAAGCACCGTGGCAGAAGTGTCACAGCACACCAAGCACCGTGGCAGCAGTGTCACAGCACACCAAGCACCGTGGCAGCAGTGCCACAGCACACCAAGCACCGTGGCAGAAGTGTCACAGCACACCAAGCACCGTGGCAGCAGTGTCACAGCACACCAAGCACCGTGGCAGCAGTGTCACAGCACACCAAGCACCGTGGCAGCAGTGCCACAGCACACCAAGCACCGTGGCAGCAGTGTCACAGCACACCATGCACCGTGGCAGCAGTGTCACAGCACAGCAAGCACCGTGGCAGCAGTGTCACAGCACACCAAGCACCGTGGCAGCAGTGTCACAGCACAGCAAGCACCGTGGCAGCAGTGTCACAGCACACCAAGCACCGTGGCAGCAGTGCCACAGCACACCAAGCACCGTGGCAGCAGTGTCACAGCACACCAAGCACCGTGGCAGCAGTGTCACAGCACACCAAGCACCGTGGCAGCAGTGTCACAGCACACCAAGCACCGTGGCAGCAGTGTCACAGCACACCAAGCACCGTGGCAGCAGTGTCACAGCACACCAAGCACAGTGGCAGCAGTGTCACAGCACACCAAGCACCGTGGCAGCAGTGCCACAGCACACCAAGCACCGTGGCAGCAGTGCCACAGCACACCAAGCACCGTGGCAGCAGTGTCACAGCACACCAAGCACCGTGGCAGCAGTGTCACAGCACACCAAGCACCGTGGCAGCAGTGTCACAGCACACCAAGCACCGTGGCAGCAGTGTCACAGCACACCAAGCACCGTGGCAGCAGTGTCACAGCACACCAAGCACCGTGGCAGCAGTGTCACAGCACACCAAGCACCGTGGCAGCAGTGTCACAGCACACCACGCACCGTGGCAGCAGTGTCACAGCACAGCAAGCACCGTGGCAGCAGTGTCACAGCACACCAAGCACCGTGGCAGCAGTGTCACAGCACACCAAGCACCGTGGCAGCAGTGTCACAGCACACCAAGCACCGTGGCAGCAGTGCCACAGCACACCAAGCACCGTGGCAGAAGTGTCACAGCACACCAAGCACCGTGGCAGCAGTGCCACAGCACACCAAGCACCGTGGCAGCAGTGCCACAGCACACCAAGCACCGTGGCAGCAGTGTCACAGCACACCATGCACCGTGGCAGCAGTGTCACAGCACAGCAAGCACCGTGGCAGCAGTGTCACAGCACACCAAGCACCGTGGCAGCAGTGCCACAGCACACCAAGCACCGTGGCAGCAGTGCCACAGCACACCAAGCACCGTGGCAGCAGTGTCACAGCACACCATGCACCGTGGCAGCAGTGTCACAGCACAGCAAGCACCGTGGCAGCAGTGTCACAGCACACCAAGCACCGTGGCAGCAGTGTCACAGCACACCAAGCACCGTGGCAGCAGTGTCACAGCACACCATGCACCGTGGCAGCAGTGCCACAGCACACCAAGCACCGTGGCAGCAGTGTCACAGCACACCAAGCACCGTGGCAGCAGTGTCACAGCACACCAAGCACCGTGGCAGCAGTGTCACAGCACACCAAGCACCGTGGCAGCAGTGTCACAGCACACCAAGCACCGTGGCAGCAGTGCCACAGCACACCAAGCACCGTGGCAGCAGTGCCACAGCACACCAAGCACCGTGGCAGCAGTGTCACAGCACACCAAGCACCGTGGCAGCAGTGTCACAGCACACCAAGCACAGTGGCAGCAGTGTCACAGCACACCAAGCACCGTGGCAGCAGTGTCACAGCACACCAAGCACCGTGGCAGCAGTGTCACAGCACACCAAGCACCGTGGCAGCAGTGCCACAGCACACCAAGCACCGTGGCAGCAGTGTCACAGCACACCAAGCACCGTGGCTGCAGTGTCACAGCACACCAAGCACCGTGGCAGCAGTGTCACAGCACACCAAGCACCGTGGCAGCAGTGCCACAGCACACCAAGCACCGTGGCAGCAGTGTCACAGCACACCAAGCACCGTGGCAGCAGTGCCACAGCACACCAAGCACCGTGGCTGCAGTGTCACAGCACACCAAGCACCGTGGCAGCAGTGCCACAGCACACCAAGCACCGTGGCAGCAGTGTCACAGCACACCAAGCACCGTGGCAGCAGTGTCACAGCACACCAAGCACCGTGGCAGCAGTGTCACAGCACACCAAGCACCGTGGCAGCAGTGTCACAGCACACCAAGCACCGTGGCAGCAGTGTCACAGCACACCAAGCACAGTGGCAGCAGTGTCACAGCACAGCAAGCACCGTGGCAGCAGTGTCACAGCACAGCAAGCACCGTGGCAGCAGTGTCACAGCACACCAAGCACCGTGGCAGCAGTGTCACAGCACACCAAGCACCGTGGCAGCAGTGTCACAGCACACCAAGCACCGTGGCAGCAGTGTCACAGCACACCAAGCACCGTGGCAGCAGTGTCACAGCACACCAAGCACCGTGGCAGCAGTGTCACAGCACACCAAGCACCGTGGCAGCAGTGTCACAGCACACCAAGCACCGTGGCAGCAGTGTCACAGCACACCAAGCACCGTGGCAGCAGTGTCACAGCACACAAAGCACCGTGGCAGCAGTGTCACAGCACACCAAGCACCGTGGCAGCAGTGTCACAGCACACCAAGCACCGTGGCAGCAGTGCCACAGCACACCAAGCACCGTGGCAGCAGTGTCACAGCACACCAAGCACCGTGGCAGCAGTGCCACAGCACACCAAGCACCGTGGCAGCAGTGCCACAGCACACCACGCACCGTGGCAGCAGTGCCACAGCACACCAAGCACCGTGGCTGCAGTGTCACAGCACACCAAGCACCGTGGCAGCAGTGTCACAGCACACCAAGCACCGTGGCAGCAGTGCCACAGCACACAAAGCACCGTGGCAGCAGTGCCACAGCACACCACGCACCGTGGCAGCAGTGCCACAGCACACCAAGCACCGTGGCAGCAGTGTCACAGCACACCAAGCACCGTGGCAGCAGTGCCACAGCACACCAAGCACCGTGGCAGCAGTGTCACAGCACACCAAGCACCGTGGCAGCAGTGCCACAGCACACAAAGCACCGTGGCAGCAGTGCCTCAGCACACCAAGCACCGTGGCAGCAGTGTCACAGCACACCAAGCACCGTGGCAGCAGTGTCACAGCACACCAAGCCCCGTGGCAGCAGTGTCACAGCACACCAAGCACCGTGGCAGCAGTGTCACAGCACACCAAGCACCGTGGCAGCAGTGTCACAGCACACCAAGCACCGTGGCAGCAGTGCCACAGCACACCAAGCACCGTGGCAGCAGTGTCACAGCACACCAAGCACCGTGGCAGCAGTGTCACAGCACACCATGCACCGTGGCAGCAGTGTCACAGCACACCATGCACCGTGGCAGCAGTGTCACAGCACACCATGCACCGTGGCAGCAGTGTCACAGCACACCAAGCACCGTGGCAGCAGTGTCACAGCACACCAAGCACCGTGGCAGCAGTGTCACAGCACACCATGCACCGTGGCAGCAGTGTCACAGCACACCAAGCACCGTGGCAGCAGTGTCACAGCACACCACGCACCGTGGCAGCAGTGTCACAGCACACCAAGCACCGTGGCAGCAGTGTCACAGCACACCAAGCACCGTGGCAGCAGTGTCACAGCACACCAAGCACCGTGGCAGCAGTGTCACAGCACACCAAGCACCGTGGCAGCAGTGTCACAGCACACCAAGCACCGTGGCAGCAGTGTCACAGCACACCATGCACCGTGGCAGCAGTGTCACAGCACACCATGCACCGTGGCAGCAGTGTCACAGCACACCAAGCACCGTGGCAGCAGTGTCACAGCACACCAAGCACCGTGGCAGCAGTGTCACAGCACACCAAGCACCGTGGCAGCAGTGTCACAGCACACCAAGCACCGTGGCAGCAGTGTCACAGCACACCAAGCACCGTGGCAGCAGTGCCACAGCACACCAAGCACCGTGGCAGCAGTGTCACAGCACACCAAGCACCGTGGCAGCAGTGTCACAGCACACCAAGCACCGTGGCAGCAGTGCCAAAGCAAACCAAGCACCGTGGCAGCAGTGTCACAGCACACCAAGCACCGTGGCAGCAGTGTCACAGCACACCAAGCACCGTGGCAGCAGTGTCACAGCACACCAAGCACCGTGGCAGCAGTGTCACAGCACACCAAGCACCGTGGCAGCAGTGTCACAGCACACCAAGCACCGTGGCAGCAGTGTCACAGCACACCAAGCACCGTGGCAGCAGTGTCACAGCACACCATGCACCGTGGCAGCAGTGTCACAGCACACCAAGCACCGTGGCAGCAGTGTCACAGCACACCATGCACCGTGGCAGCAGTGTCACAGCACACCAAGCACCGTGGCAGCAGTGTCACAGCACACCAAGCACCGTGGCAGCAGTGTCACAGCACACCAAGCACCGTGGCAGCAGTGTCACAGCACACCAAGCACCGTGGCAGCAGTGTCACAGCACACCAAGCACCGTGGCAGCAGTGTCACAGCACACCATGCACCGTGGCAGCAGTGCCACAGCACACCATGCACCGTGGCAGCAGTGCCACAGCACACCATGCACCGTGGCAGCAGTGCCACAGCACACCATGCACCGTGGCAGCAGTGTCACAGCACACCATGCACCGTGGCAGCAGTGCCACAGCACACCATGCACCGTGGCAGCAGTGTCACAGCACACCAAGCACCGTGGCAGCAGTGTCACAGCACACCATGCACCGTGGCAGCAGTGTCACAGCACACCATGCACCGTGGCAGCAGTGTCACAGCACACCAAGCACCGTGGCAGCAGTGTCACAGCACACCATGCACCGTGGCAGCAGTGTCACAGCACAGCAAGCACCGTGGCAGCAGTGTCACAGCACACCAAGCACCGTGGCAGCAGTGTCACAGCACACCAAGCACCGTGGCAGCAGTGTCACAGCACACCATGCACCGTGGCAGCAGTGTCACAGCACACCAAGCACCGTGGCAGCAGTGTCACAGCACACCAAGCACCGTGGCAGCAGTGTCACAGCACACCAAGCACCGTGGCAGCAGTGTCACAGCACACCAAGCACCGTGGCAGCAGTGTCACAGCACACCATGCACCGTGGCAGCAGTGTCACAGCACACCACGCACCGTGGCAGCAGTGTCACAGCACACCAAGCACCGTGGCAGCAGTGTCACAGCACACCAAGCACCGTGGCAGCAGTGTCACAGCACACCAAGCACCGTGGCAGCAGTGTCACAGCACACCAAGCACCGTGGCAGCAGTGCCACAGCACACCAAGCACCGTGGCAGCAGTGTCACAGCACACCAAGCACCGTGGCAGCAGTGTCACAGCACACCAAGCACCGTGGCAGCAGTGTCACAGCACACCAAGCACCGTGGCAGCAGTGTCACAGCACACCATGCACCGTGGCAGCAGTGTCACAGCACACCAAGCACCGTGGCAGCAGTGTCACAGCACACCATGCACCGTGGCAGCAGTGTCACAGCACAGCAAGCACCGTGGCAGCAGTGTCACAGCACACCAAGCACCGTGGCAGCAGTGTCACAGCACACCAAGCACCGTGGCAGCAGTGTCACAGCACACCATGCACCGTGGCAGCAGTGTCACAGCACACCAAGCACCGTGGCAGCAGTGTCACAGCACACCAAGCACCGTGGCAGCAGTGTCACAGCACACCAAGCACCGTGGCAGCAGTGTCACAGCACACCAAGCACCGTGGCAGCAGTGTCACAGCACACCATGCACCGTGGCAGCAGTGTCACAGCACACCACGCACCGTGGCAGCAGTGTCACAGCACACCAAGCACCGTGGCAGCAGTGTCACAGCACACCAAGCACCGTGGCAGCAGTGTCACAGCACACCAAGCACCGTGGCAGCAGTGTCACAGCACACCAAGCACCGTGGCAGCAGTGTCACAGCACACCATGCACCGTGGCAGCAGTGTCACAGCACACCAAGCACCGTGGCAGCAGTGTCACAGCACACCAAGCACCGTGGCAGCAGTGTCACAGCACACCATGCACCGTGGCAGCAGTGTCACAGCACACCATGCACCGTGGCAGCAGTGTCACAGCACACCAAGCACCGTGGCAGCAGTGTCACAGCACACCAAGCACCGTGGCAGCAGTGTCACAGCACACCATGCACCGTGGCAGCAGTGTCACAGCACACCAAGCACCGTGGCAGCAGTGTCACAGCACACCAAGCACCGTGGCAGCAGTGTCACAGCACACCATGCACCGTGGCAGCAGTGTCACAGCACACCATGCACCGTGGCAGCAGTGTCACAGCACACCAAGCACCGTGGCAGCAGTGTCACAGCACACCAAGCACCGTGGCAGCAGTGTCACAGCACACCAAGCACCGTGGCAGCAGTGTCACAGCACACCAAGCACCGTGGCAGCAGTGTCACAGCACACCATGCACCGTGGCAGCAGTGCCACAGCACACCAAGCACCGTGGCAGCAGTGTCACAGCACACCAAGCACCGTGGCAGCAGTGTCACAGCACACCAAGCACCGTGGCAGCAGTGTCACAGCACACCAAGCACCGTGGCAGCAGTGTCACAGCACACCAAGCACCATGGCAGCAGTGCCACAGCACACCATGCACCGTGGCAGCAGTGTCACAGCACACCAAGCACCGTGGCAGCAGTGTCACAGCACACCAAGCACCGTGGCAGCAGTGTCACAGCACACCAAGCACCGTGGCAGCAGTGTCACAGCACACCATGCACCGTGGCAGCAGTGTCACAGCACACCATGCACCGTGGCAGCAGTGTCACAGCACACCAAGCACCGTGGCAGCAGTGTCACACGCGCGCCTGGTTGTGCGTCCGGTACGTGCTCCCTCTCAGCCCACGGAGGGCACGCGCTCCTCCTCTGGGCGCCGTGGTGCGGCTGCGTCCTCCTCTCGTTCCCTGAGAGCCGTTTCCCTGGTGCAGCCGGTGCGTGCGTCTCCTCCGCCCACGGAGGGCGCGCGCGCACCCCTCTCCTCTGGGCTCGGTTTCCTCGCTGCTTCCTCCCCTCACTCCTTGCGGGCTGTCTCTGCGCCGCAGCCTGTGCGCGAGCACCCCCACCTCACAGAGGGCGCGCGCACACGCTCCTCTTATCCTGGCTGTCATGTCTCCGCCTCCCAAACCCTGCAGGCCATTCCCCACTCTGTCCCTTCTGTCTCCTCTTCTCTCCCTGACCTATCCCTATTGTCTCCCACTTCTCTCTCTACTCCTCCCCTCTTTCCTATTGGTGTTCCCTCCTTTATTACCCCTGTCTGTCCACTTCTTCCTCGCTCTGCATAGTTCCTGTTTCCCTGTGTGTACCTGACCTATGCTGTGCTCCCTCTACGTCCTTGCTGTTTCCCTGTACCTGTATGCTCTTGGATTTCCCTGGCTCCTGACACCTGCTTGTCCTGGACTACTCTGCTCTCTACTCTGAACCTTGCTACGCACTCCACTACGTTTACCTCTGGCTTCCTAGGACCTGGCTTGTACCCTGACGATTCTACTCTCTCTACCCCTGGACATTGGCATACGGACACGACTATTCCCACGGACACCCCCAAGCGTTGCAAGTATAACAACAACTCTATTCCTACAGGCTATACCACACTCTGGGCTTGCTCCCACTGCTGTGGGTGTGTGGTGTCGTACCGTTCCCACCTCAGTACTGGGGTCCTGCCAGGTCTGCGGGCATACAGGCGTGACAGAGAGATAGCAGAGAGAGAGAGAGACACGAGGGGGAGAAAAGAGAGATAGATAGATAGGGGGCTCTGAATTTGTATTGGCCCGGGGCCGCACATGTCTAGCTACGCCACTGCTGGGAGATATGTGACGGGAGCTTCCAGCGGGTTAGGTTGTGCCAGCGGGTTAGGTTGTGCCAGCAGGTTAGGTTGTGCCAGCAGGTTAGGTTGAGCCAGCAGGTTAGGTTGTGCCAGCAGGTTAGGTTGAGCCAGCAGGTTAGGTTGAGCCAGGCGGGTTAGGTTGTACCAGCAGGTTAGGTTGTGCCAGCGGGTTAGGTTGTGCCAGCGGGTTAGGTTGAGCCAGCGGGTTAGGTTGTGCCAGAGGGTTAGGTTGTGCCAGCGGGTTAGTTTGTGCCAGCGGGTTAGGTTGTGCCAGCGGGTTAGGTTGTGCCAGCGGGTTAGGTTGTGCCAGTGGGTTAGGTTGTGCCAGCGGGTTAGGTTGAGCCAGCGGGTTAGGTTGCGCTAGTGAGTTAGGTTGTGCCAGCGGGTTAGGTTGTGCCAGTGGGTTAGGTTGTGCCAGCGGGTTAGGTTGAGCCAGCGGGTTAGGTTGTGTAGAGGGAGAGGGGTATTGGCCCGGTATTAAAGGGGTTTCACCCCATATAGCCACCCCCTGACCTCACCAGGGAGGCATGGGGTTAACTGGACTGCGGTCCAGGAATGTGGTTTTTACCTTGCTGCAACATCCAAATGTGTATTCCCCTGTTATACTGTATTGTCACCATGTCAGTGTCTGCACCACACACACTGACGAGAACTCCTCCCACCGGAGGAAGAAGCGATGCACCGCCATGATGAAAGACCGGAGGAAGGCTGAAGTGGTGACTAAAAAAAACTTAATTGTAGCAAAGTGTAGTACTATTGGATCCTCTATTGCTTAGGTGAGTCCCTCTATCTCAATTTCATCAGTGCTCTTAGGTGAGCCAATTGCTGGGAGAGGCTCTCATACTCACTCGTTTGAAGCTTTGCCGTGACCTGCTACATATATTGAATTAACAAGCAAGACTCAGCAACTTTCTCTTACTTCCTGAGCGCCTGGTGGGTTAACCCTTGGTTTGCCTGTCCATATCTGCACCACACACACACTGGGTTCAGCTCGGGAAGAGAAGGGTTAATAGTTAGGAAATGATTATAGCCCTTTGTTCATTGTTCCCGCCTTTTCAAGCTCCATTTTGCAGTGTCCCATAGGTCGCCATTGCAGCTCCATTCAATCCAATGGCGAATCCAGCGGTTTTGGGCCAGTTTCCATCGAAGACCAGCAGGTGGCGTCCGAGAGGAGGAGCGGCGGTTTCCCATTGTAAGTCAGTGGGGCCATTCATTTCAATGGGGATTCCTCAACGCCGACCTCCAGGAACGGGTTGGCAGTCATCCAAACCGCAGACCGCAAAAGCGGATACATTTTCTTAAGGAGAGCTTTTATCACTACTAGTTCAAGGTCAACTACAATTTGCGTGGGAACCTTAGGTTTTAGGGCACCCAGAAATAAAAATTCTTTTTGCCCCTAGCTCTTAGGCACCCCCACACTCGACCACCACTGGGTCCGAGAATCCAGGACCCCCAGAAAGGGGCGCGCGCCAAGAGGGTCGCGCCATTGACTCCAATGGCGGAGAAAAGAACAGCGCGACAAAACGGCTAAGTCCGAAAACATAAAATGTGGAAACCCATATCTCCAGTTCTGAGAAGAACAGAGGGCTGGGATTTGGGTCACATGTAGTCACTGTTCCGGCATGACTGCATGGCCCTTCCCAGCCCTCTCCGATCAACCAGACGGAGTATGGGCCAAGGTAAAGAATTATAATTTTCCCCATAGACTTCAATGGCGGCATTGCTCCATTGAAAGACTATGGTCGGAGGAGCCCATTGACTTCAACGGCGGAGTTGCTCCATTGAAAGCCTATAGCGGCAGAACCCGTTGATTTTAATGGGAAAGAGTGAAAAGCTGAGATTCATTTTTAAAGCGGAGAATCCTGCATTAAAGTAATGAGTTTTAAACTGTATTTGTGTATCTCCGGTCTGGAAGGTCGCAGCGAGCTGAAACTTGGCCACCATGGAGAGTCACCTCCGGCATGAGGGACTGGCACGTTTCAGCCCGCTCGGCCCAACAGAACGGATTATTTTAATATGCCTTGATATTGAAACCTAGATTGTCCCCGTATCCTATACCTGTTTCAGACTCTACTGGTGCCACTTAGACTGAAGGACATACTCTCACTTCAATCTGATATCTCCGAGTTTATATGGGGAGGGAAAAAACCGAGAGTAAATAAGACAATTATGAAAAAAACCACACGGACAGGGGGCCTAGCGGTACCTTGCCTGGTCTCTTATTATAAAGCGGCGCAATTGTGTCAACTCACACAATGACAGACCAACCCAGCATTGAAAAGGTGGGTGGATCTAGAAAAGAGGGCTTGTGCCCCATTAGAGATAGACAATTTGCTGTGGTTACCCAAAACAGCTGTTAAATGGGCTGAACGGCCGCTTTCATCGGTGGCCAACTCGTTGTCAGTATGGGAGACTGCGAAATATAAGCATGCCTTGACTTCGAGACACTCCTTGATGTCTCCATTATGGGGCAACCCTGACTTTGCACCAGGACTAGCAGCAAACGCCGCAGGGCACTGGAAAAGATACGGATATCATAGGCTAAGAGATCTGGAGGGTATACCGAACAGAGTTAAATCATTCGAACAAATCCGATCTGAGAAAAATGTCCCACATTCCGAATTCTTCCGTTACCTCCAGATCAGAGCGTTCTTCACCAAAAATTCTCCCTTCCCGCCCCTAACCACATTTGAAAAGCTCTTTCTGATGAAAACAGACACACGGGGACTTACATCGCAGATTTATGGAGAAGTGGTCGGTTCTGGGAGCTCACAGCAACGACAAAAACTGGCGTACCAAGTTAGATGGGAAACGGACTTAGGGGAGGAATTGGAGGAGGACGATTGGACGGCCATCTTAGAGGCTACAGCTAAGAGCTCCATATGCACTACTTTGAAGGAGAATGCATATAAAGTATTGATGAGGTGGTACCTCACCCCATTAAAATTATCAAGGTTTGTCACTGGATACTCCCAGCTGTGCCTTAAACAGTGTGGAGAATCGGCGGACCTGTTACACATGCTGTGGTCTTGCCCTCGGATCTCACACCTGTGGGAAGAAATTAGACATTGGATCCAAAGGATTTTTGACCTCACTATTCCCCCTGACCCGTGGCTGTTCCTATTGAACAGACCATGGAAGGGCCTATCAAAATCAGGTAATAAACTAGTTGCACATTTCGCAACAGCAACGAGGTGCGAGATCGCAGCTATGTGGAAACAACCAGAGATCCCAAATATCCCCAAGATTCGAAATCGATTATGGTACATATGCCAGATGGATAAATTGACGAGTTTGGTCAATGACACTGGCAGCAAATTTCTAAAAGTCTGGACGCCTTGGCTGGCACAGACAGACATCCCGGGGGTAGAGGTAGCCACGATTTGGCAATGATAGTCCCAAGTGCATTCTTGTTCAAAGAGAGCGAACCGGACTACGAGACCTAGTTGAGGGTATACCCTATAAACATTATGGGCGGCCCAAGTGGTTTGCAAACAAAATGTGCACAGCGAATTAGTCAGTCACTTACAGGAAAGAGGTAGAGGAGAGTGCCCGCACCCCCCCCCTCGCTCCCTCCCCTCTCCCCCTCCCCCCCGGAATTTTAATTTCTTGTTCCCCCAAGTTTAAATTGCCTAAACATACCGGCTGGTATCAGGGACATTATGTTTATATGTGATCACTAGATGTACCAGTGGGAGAGTCTAACAGTATCGTAAATGACTGTAATACAGTAAATGTTCATGTTATATGTATCGCGATGCTATTTATACTAAAAATTTCCAATAAACTTGAAGTTATTAAAAAAAAAAAAAACCTAAATTGTATTTCGAAGCGGGGATAAAAGCCTGCGAAGATTTCTGAATCTGTGGAATGTAAATGCTCAGGGGGGCGACCTATTGTCTACAACAGACCCCCTGATCAAAGGCTCAGCCACCCTAGCTGTATACATTAGGGCGGAGAAATGCAGGGCTTGAGTGGTCTGTAAGTGCTATAACTCACACCTACAAACAAAGAGTTTCCTGACCAGATCCATGTCTGGCAGACATGTCGGCGCCCTGACTTTTGGTGTGGGGCTACAGAAATAAGACCCCCAGGGCCAGAAGTACGCATGTGCCAACTAGCTGGGGGGCATGTGTTATCAATGTTCCCACGTGAGATTGGGTGCAGATAATTGTTCTCCAATAGCCTGCACTCAATAGTAAGGATAGGGCTGAAAAGATATATAAACTGATGTCAGCCCTATATCCTTTGTCTTCCTTTTACCAACTGATTGATGCCCGATTGCTGTTGAATTGCTAATCTCGTTTTCCTGATTACTTCTACATTCCAATCCCTAAGTAAGTGCTATTTCTTGTCTGTTATTTGTACTACCTGTTGTGTTCACATATCCAAGGAATAAATTCTCTTTATTATATCTAAAGTCGTGTTTAGTTCAACCCAGTTATTTGGTGTATATTATATCCTGTCATAAGTTCCCGTGACAGGCATATAATAAACTGGTGGCAGCGGCGGGATGGAACTGAACCTGTATTACAGTTTACAGCTGGAACTCGAGGTGAAGTGCGAGTTCCTAAGGCTAAAGATATTGAACACACGGGTGTACAACATATAACACGAGTTATAACACCACATCACTGTTACGACCGAACATCTACCAGCCGTGAACCCTGAGCGAGGGTGATGGCTCATCTAACATCCGGACCTGGACTCAGCTACGGGAAAAGTGCAGAGAATAGGGACTGGCCACGGAGGGCCAGGGTGTCGAGCAGATGATGGAGGCAATCAGAGAGCACGAAGCCCGGCTTGCAGAGCCTCAGGATAAGGCTCAGCTTGCCCTTGTGCCGCCGCCCGGAGCGCAGGGGAGGGACCCAGCTCCGGGGCGGCAGAATCCCGGGGAGGGAGCGGGAGCACCTCCCGGGAGCAGAAGGGGCATTGGTCGCTGCTATTACCAGTCCGTTCACCCCTGAAATGCTGGCGCTGATTACTGCGTGGGGTGACAGGGACACCGGAGGAGCGGCTGCAGTTCATTACAATGGCAGTGAACCGACCCTCTTATTGCCCCCCTGTCCACCAGGACCGGGAAACTCCCAAGCTGGATCATCGCAGCCTCGCCAAGTTTGTGGAAGGTACTGACCAGATTGACAGTTTCCTAAGGAACTTTGAAACACAGTGCCGGCGGTACAAAGTGCTTCCCCAGCACCGGGTCATGCGATTGGACCCCTTGCTGTCCGGCTTGGCTAAGCAGACGATGATGGCGCTCCCAGAGGAATATGCTGATGACTATGATCACTTAAAAGAGCTATTATTATTCCAATGTGGCCTCACCACTGAAGCCTACCGGGGCAAATTCCGGCTGGAAGAGAGACAGCCCCTGGAGACCTATGTGACCTACGTTACCGTATGGCATTGTACGGGCTCAGATGGATAGAGGGCTATGGGGTAAAGACTTACCAACTCCTGCTG
Organism: Ascaphus truei; assembly: GCF_040206685.1. Taxonomy (NCBI): domain Eukaryota; kingdom Metazoa; phylum Chordata; class Amphibia; order Anura; family Ascaphidae; genus Ascaphus; species Ascaphus truei. Next base: position 315,873 of record NW_027456761.1, on the reverse strand, counting down.
GATCTGATTTTCCAGGAGCAGCTCATGCAGTCGTGTCCTCCGGCGGTGAGGGCTTGGGTGTACGACAAAAAGCCCAAGACTCACCAGGAGGCAGCGAGGCTTGCAGATGATTATGTCTCCAGTTGGGCGCTGATGCCCGCCAAGGCAGCAGCCAAAGCGGTGGCGGCCCCAGCCAAGATGACTGGCAGTACTCCCCAATGGACTCAGAGGCCACCTGCGGGCAGCAGTGCACCGAAGTCGGGAGAACTCCGGCACGAGCGACGGTGCTACAACTGCAACCGCACTGGTCACATTCGACCAGATTGCCTGGAACACTTGCGTTCCGGCGGACCCCATCGGGGGCAACGCACCCCAGCTGCGAAGCCGGTAGCCTGCGTGCGGGTGGCTTCCACCAAGGATTCCGGACCAGTCATGGAAACAACTCCCAGCGAGACGTCCCATGCAACGCCGGTCCCGGTTTCTTCAGTGCCTACAGCCAGGAGCGGAGGACATCCCAGCGCGGACCTGCAGCAGGCGGACGGCCAGAGCAGACATCTCACCCCGGTCACAGTCGGTGACCGGCAAACAGTCGGCTTGATGGATTCAGGTGCTGCAGTAACCCTGGTCCGACCTGATATGGTCCGGCCAGAGGAATTGCTCCCAGGATCTGGGATGCAGATTACTCTGGCAGACGGAGAGACAAAAAAAGGGATACCGGCGTCTAATGAGTCCAATTAGGTGTTAGTCCTGGATGTCCACATGGAATAGTTCAAGTCCCAACAATGATGGTTTTAGCAATCTTGTAATCTTAGGGTGACCAGATGTAGCTTCATCCGTGTGATGTGGGACATGAAACAAACAAAACAGAATTTAGTGCAACACAGCTAACAGAAAGTCATAGACATGGATTTACAAACCAGTACAAACAAGACAGACAAATACACACAAACGCAAAGCTGAAAGTAAAACGTTAGTTTAATACATCTATAAAAATAATAAAATGTGGGACGAAAAGAGTCCGGATAAGCCGATCCAGTGCAGTAAAACTGAAGCGCTACTCACAGGACGGCTATTGGGTACAGGCAATGGGCGCCGAATAGGCGGATGTAATCTGTCCTCCTTTGGCTGGGAAGTTTGTTTGACCGCTACGTTCTTCTGTGCACCGTGCTCCTCAAAACCGGAAGTGACGTCACCGGATACTCCGTCACAGGTAGGCGGGACTTTCGGCGGGATTTTTCGAGCGGCGATTTTTTCTCATTCAGCTCAAAGGTATCAGCACTCAGCCCTCCTCTTTTCAGATCGTCCAACACAGTGGAAAAAAACCCTACGTGTTTCGGACAGTTGGGAAGATTTTATTTGGAACAACTGTCCCCTTGGGGCAAACCTGGTGCTCTGGAAACGTTACATTGATGACGTGATATTCATCTGGTCTGGTGGCGAAACACAGTTAGAGACTTTTTTCATTTACCTCATGTCACGGTTGTGCTCGCCACAAACCTGGGTCGGACTGCGTGGCTGAGGTGGGGTTGTAAAAGCACCGACCTTAGACCGCGCAGGCTGATCCGGATTGCGCAGTTCGTAGTCGTACGTAGCAGGGTCAGGACTGGAGAAGGCAGCATCGTCAGTGGACAAGCCATGGTCAGGATCGGAGACATGGGGGTAAACGTTGTTCAAGCAGGAGTTCGGCAACAGGTAGTCAGGAGTTCCCCGCTTCAGCTTAGGAGCGTGAGCGCGGGAGTGGACTCTGTGCGTGCGGTGACCATGGCCCATGGTACTGGTCTCAGGAAGTGATAGGTAGACCGGAGTGGGCACACCGCCTGGCTGCAGTGGTAGATCAGTGCTTCAGCGCAAGAGTCCTGAGTGGGCTGGAGAATCCTCTGCTTCAGCGCAGGAACCAGGACACGGCCTCTGCAATAGAGAATGAGCAGCAGGCCCCAGGAACCAGGGAGCTGAAGACAACACTGGGGAAACCTCTGCTTCAGCACAGGAGACAGGAACAGACCGCTGCGTGACACTAGCAGACGGTCTCAGGAAACAAGGCGCTGAAGTCAACAAGGAGAGTACTCCGCTTCAGCACAGGAGACAGGAATTGACCGCTGCATGAGACTGGTAGTCGGTCTCAGGAAACAGGGAGCTGAAGTCAACAAGGAGAGTACTCCGCTTCAGCACAGGAGACAGGAACAGAACTCTGCGTGAACTAGGGAATAGAACTAGAGAGATTAGAGCACAACAGAGCAAAGCCATAGGACTTGTGGCAGAACACTTGTGAAAACCAGTGTGACGGGAGACGCGCTTAATAACACATTTATATTTCGTGGGTCCTGATTCAGCAGAACAGGTTGAGCAAAATAAACTGAGATTTATTCCCTTGATAGGCAAACACACGACAACTGCAGAATAAACTTAATAATTACACTCACGGGTAGAGAAACAGAGGATAATGTCCAGAAAGGTGCCAAAAAAAACCAGAAGATTGTCCTTTAAAATGTAGTCCATTTGCAAATTGACAAATAAATAGCCAGTTCAATCCTTCTGTGAATGGGCAAAGTCTTTTCTGGTTCTCTGGGATTTGCTGGATCCCCAGGGCTAACGAAATCCTGAAGCAGGGCAAGTTTCCTTGTTGCGATGTTTTTAACCCCTTGCATTCTGGAATCGTAGCCGCTGTACTTAGGTCTTATCCGCTTGAAGAAATCAGGTAACAGCAACAGCAACAACAACAACAACACAGGAATGAGGGTTACAGGCCTTTTTAAGGACAAGGGCCTGTGAAGGGTTACATTAGCCTCATCCCATTGGCAAGGAATTATCTTCCTCCTATCAGAACCTGCCATGTCACGTGGGCAAATCCTACAACCAGCTCAGGTAACTCTGAGCATGCTCAGTAAGCAGCTTAGTAGCACTGCTAAGTAAAAAGGGGCCACTCATTTCTGGGGACGCAATGTCTGGAGTTTGGTCCCAAGGTGTGAAATATCCAGGATGAGTAACAGGACCTGCTACTCAGAAACATCCTGATTAAGTGACACTTTAAGAGTCTGGAGTCTTTCATCCCCCCCACACGTCCCTAGACGCATCGGCATCTCCCAACCGGGGGGCTCATCTATGCATAACATTTGGTTCTGGTATGCATACAAAGGCAGGCAGAAAAAAATAGCATCCTGCAGGTACATTTTAACTGCACAGAAAGGCACTTCATCAAAAATATATGTTTCCCTTATGACAAAGCTATATTTTTAATACAGTATGTGTGTACTGGGGGGGTTACACTGAGGTTGCACATAAAAACTCAGGGTGCTGGCTCACTCCGTTCCTAAATTAGCAGTCTTAAAAGGGGAACAGCATATAATATTAACCCCTTCATCCCCAATACGAAATAGGGGTAACCAGCCGAGCCCACTGCCTTTATTAATGCGCTGATTACCCCCATTTTCGCCACAACCAGGAAGAGTTATGTTCGGCCCAGAAGGATTGTGGGGATGCAGTACTTAAAGGCCAGCGGGCCAATCCCCGGAGGAGGGTGTGAAGGCACTACTCCAATGAGTGAGTACAAGGCTAGGTTGCAGTGATAGCTTGCACAGCTGCAGTAGATACCAGAGGGAGTGTTCCAGGACTGCACAGGTCTGTGAGGCAAGGTAAGCAGTAAACTGAGGTGTGGATTCCTTACATTACCCCCCCCCCCCTTCACGTGAGACCTCTGGGCGAACATGACACTCATAGAGTTGGGGGACCTGGAATTATTCCTGAACTGTCTAGGATTGGGAGTAGAGTCGTGGTCCAGAGACTCATGGTCACTCCTTTGTGTACCCCCACCCCCCGGTGAGAACTGCGGCCATACAGGCCCATGGGTCTCGGGGACATTGAGTTGTTCCTAAAGTTTTTTAGGCGGAAAGGGGATCCATAAACGAGCAGTTCCTTGGTGAGTACTGTTCTAGGATATGAGAGTGGTGGTAGAGACATCATTGGTACGTGGCTCGCCCCGCGAAATGGCTTGGGAATCCAAGGCTGTGAAGAACCAGAGGGTTCCGGAGCAGAAACGGCAGAAGAACCCCCACTGGGAGCCCAGTCTTTAGTAATGGGACCAGAATTTAGGATAAGTGGCCTTGATAGTTGATCGAATATACCAGGGCGACCCTCGGGACAGACAAAGTCTTGGCTGACCTCTGCATGTAGGAATTTGAGAGGAACTTCTCCTCCAGCGGTCTCCCAGGTAGTGGTCAGCGAGGGTATAGGGTGCATGGGACCATTTCCCGGTATTGGTATGGAAGGTGACAAAGCAAGCAGTAAACCAGACATAGAGACCGAAATCTTGGGATACGTACAGAGTATTTCCAACACAGAGGAAATAACAGGGGCAACAGAAGGTTCCGAGGGGGAAAACCATGGTTTCACAGAGGCAGAGAAGCAATCAGCAGTGGAGCTCCCAAATACTGGGGAACCCTCAATGGGAGATAGTATTGTCTGGGGATTAGGAATAGGCTTTGGGGCTTTAATATCAGGAATTTGAGAATAAGGCAGAGCAAGGGTAGCGGAGGGAGGGGAGCTAACCTCAGAAGCTGAAGTCTGTACTTCAGTGACAGGGACCTGAGAGACAACAAGCGGCAAGTAGGAACCATGGAACCTCTTAATGGCAGACACCTTAGGAGCACAAGGAGTCTTATCCAAAACTGCAAGGGCCCTAACAACAGGGGTACTTGACATGACAAAAACATGAATAGGCGTGTTTACTAGTGCAAAAATTCTGATAACGGGACTCCTAGCCAGTGGTGAGGGTGTCTGGGTTTGGCTAGTGAGAAAATCAGATATAGTGATAAGTGACTTAGAATCAATCACTGAGGTTCTAGGTTTGCTGGACATGTGTGAAAAAATACCCTTTAAGACAGGAGCTTTAATTTTTACCCCGAGTAACCCAACGGTTGCTGGAGCACGTTTAGCTGCAGTGCTGAGGGACTGAGGTTTAGCAAGAGCAGTAAAACTAAATAGCTCAGATTTAAACACCAGGACTTGTAATATAAGCAGGGTGGTCTCAGACTGTACTAAGGGGGTAACAACAGATATGCTGATCCCTGGAGGGTTTGCATGGGCAGAGAAATCAGGGGAACTAACAGCAAGGACGACCTCTATAGAAAGAGATTCTGAATCTGAAGGGAGGTTTTTACCTCTCCGAGTATCGGGACGGACAAGGCAAATTTCAGAGAGAGGGGAAACTGTGTGCAGGCTTCTAGCTAGCACATATGAAAAAGCGTCGCTTTTAAGTGAAAACAGTGTGTCAGCAAACATTCCTGGGAACACAACATGAACCCCAGGAGGGGCATACTGACCACTGTACGCTTTTAACCCTAAGCTTTGAGAAGGGGAGAACGCAGACAGTACAAGGGGGGTAATCACAACTGTACTGGTCTCTGAAGTGGGTATTTGGTAAGGAATGTCTGGGAAACCAGAAAGGACTGCAGATTCCACGAGGTGGGGACTATGTGCTGAAGCAGGGATCACCACTCTCTGGGTGACAGACTGGTTCAGCGAGATACCCGGGAGTGGGAACTCTGCGACCAAGCTTAGGGAAAAACCTGGTACCAAAGTACCTTTAACTGGAATCAGAACTTTAGCCGAAGTTTCAGGGGGCACAGCAGCTGAAACTTGAGCTGAAGCAGGGGCTTTAAAGCAAAGACTAACTAAGGACTCCGCAACGTTAGGGTAGTTATTCAATGCAACCTCTGCTGTCGGACTTGGGGAATCATTCTCTGAGGTTAGAAAGGAGGCATTAACTTGGAGGCAGCACGAATTTACAGGGTTAATGCAGATAGTACCTGAGAGTAAAAAATAGGGAGCTTTTCCTCTGTAATGGGAGACACAAGGGATTTCTCTTCTGGAGCTAGGGACGTGACCTTGGCTGGCGAAGAACAGGGAGTTACCAAAGGAGGCTCATAGGGGGGACCTGCTGGGGCTAATACAGGAATGACCTTGGGAACAGCACTTAGGAATTCAAACTTATTACGTGGAGGTAGAAGGGATTCCTTCTCTGACGGGAAGGGCGCACAGGACTGCCTAGCAAGGGTTAAAGCAGGAAAAACCTCAAGCGCTGGAATGGGAGATTCAGAGTTAGAAATAGAGAGGAAAAGGGATTCGTTCTCGGATACTAGAGCCTTAGTGTTGGCTAGAGAAATATACGTATACTCCAGGGGAACCTCACAGGACTGATCGGCAAGGGTTAACATAGACATATCATTGGTGTCAGAGTACCCGGGTGTACCATCAGGGCTAGGGACCGTGGCAGCTTCTACGTTAGGGGGCAGTGATAGTGGGACAGTTTGGTCATTTCCTGGAGAGGGAGATACGTCCCCAGGTTTAGCGACAGGACTGGCAGCACAGGGGACTGCCAAGTGGCAGCGTAGCTGGCGAGGAGAGGGTCCTGTTCCTTTATGCAAATGTCCAAAGTCAGGGAAAGTACACAGAGTGTGTTTTGTGCGTGAGCCAACATGAAGAGAGGGTCCTGTTGTACTAGGTGAATGTCCAATGATAAGGCCAGGGCACGGAGTGTATCTTGGGCGTCGGCCAGACCCATTGGGTTCACATTATCCCAGGTTAGAGGGGAACCAGGGGAGCAAATACAACTGGCCGGTAACACTTTTAATTCCTGGAGGCAAAAAGCCTTCATAATAATGTAGCCATGAATAACAATGGCCTACTGTCATCTCTCCTGCTGGCAGCAAAACCTGGTAAGTTACAGGAATGCCAGCAGTAATCATGGAGGTTTGCCCTCACACCCTGGTGAGGTGCCCTATGTATGGATGGGAGTGGCTACATGCTCTGAGTCCACAGTTAGTGACATAAGAGATGTGCCTGCCTCATGAGGTATATAAGGCATCGCACTGCCTAAAGTTAGTGTTGTTGATGCTGCAGGGTGACGTGTGAAGCAGCAAGTTCTGATGGGCCCACTAGTGCAGTAACTAGTGGCACTGTTCGGTATCCGAGTAGAGAAGGCCAACTGTGTCCAGGGACCTGGCAAAGGGGTGATCTCCCTGCGAGGGAGAGGGGATCCCACTCCATTGGGAGGGCATACCTTTTAAAGGGGAGCACGGAGCAATGTGCGGCTGAGCACCTAACTGCGAGGGGCAGCTGGCCCATACCACCTCTGTGCAATAAAGATGACTTGTTCAACGAGAACCCCATGGTGTGAGTCTGCAATTACTCTCCAGGGGCCCTCGCCACCAAAAAGGAGTTCCTCATCAGGACTCTCTCTCTCTGCGGACGCACAGATCCTGATGAGGTGGAGGCGCTGCACATGATATAGGTAGGACTCGCACCCACTACCTCAGCTGCCTGTTTGGATTGACAATCCCCGAATACCATCATGCGGGAGACTCAGGAGTCCTGTTGCCTACAGGTGCACCACTAGACACGACCATGTAATGGGGGCTGGTTAGACCACACGGGCCAATATGAGATTGGGTGGGTCAGACTAAAGGGAATACCCGTTACATTTGGAGGCGCTGCTGAGATACCTGTCAACAGGGCAGGCTTTTGCTAGGCACACTGGGAAACAGGGAGCGTGTCTGCTGCCACTTTGTGCTGCGTGGGACGGAGCCAAGGGTAGTCAGGGGAGCTGCTGGAGCTGCAGACCGCACGGACGACCTGGGATCCTGCAAGGAGTTAGTGGGGCTGGAGAGGGGCTATAGCTGTCCTAGTCACCTTGAGGTAGTGCTAACGGTAGGACGCCTAAAGGGATAAACTGGTAACGTAGGTCAGGAATCCTGGAGAGGGTCTGCGCTAGACTGACCAACAGTAGGTAGACGCCCAAGTACTGCATGGAAGAGCCAGAGTACTCTAGCCCATTTCAGACCACTCACCACAGGGAGCACAGACTGGGAGGAAGGAGATACAGCAGACACAGAGCGAGTGAGCCTAGCCTGAGGTAGTGCAAAAACGAGTCAGATCTACATTAGGTACACAAGATGGTGCACAAGGCATTTTTATTGTATCGGTGTGGCTGCTGCCCCGCAGAGAGGAGCTCCATGTACAATAACCCAATATATAGTGGCCGAATGGCGACCGCAAGAATGGAGGATCCGCGCGGTGCGGAAGGTCCAATATGGCGGACGGAGGCCGAAGGAGAGAGCGCACATGGCATGTGTGCGGGTGAAGAGCAAGCTACAGAAGAGACTTTTGTGAGCCTGCTGTGGAGTGGCGTGAAAGCTGTGGCTGCGCCGTGTTGGTCCTGCTTATGCCCTTGGGGTAGTAACCCTGAGGACAGTGAAGAGGACATTGTTATGAGATATGAGGAACATAATGGACTTGCTTGTCATTCGACGTACAAACAGTCAAAAGCTACCTCAACCATGAACAAGATTGACATTGCAATCCAAAATGGCGCTTCCCGCTTCCCTGGGAAACCGCGTGGGCCAGTTGCAGAAAATGTTGCAAATGCTCAACTTGCAGACAGTTGGCCAGGAGTGGCGCCAACAGGAAAACCCCACCCTGATGGGGAGTATGGCGTGAAAGCTGGAGCCGCGCCCTCATGGACTATGACGAACTCAGCCCCTGTGCTGGGTCATCCTACAAATTTAAGGGACCTTCCCCTAATCTCAACCAGGGGGAGTGGTTTCCAGTTTTGGCGGATGCGGATGGAGAAAGCTGGAGGAGGGGTTGGCAAACCAGCCCCTGCACTTCAGTTGTGAGGAGCCAGCGAGCAGAACAGACCACTAGTGAGAGTGTCTCCTCTAGTGACTATGGCCTGCAAATCAGAAGAAGGGTCACTGATATCTACCCATCCCTACTCGGCTCCAGGAGGCTTCCTGATACTTCGAGTGGTGGGTACAGAGACAGTGGCATGCCTATGCCTACAGTGTCGCCTGCCGGGCGGTGCTGTGAGCTCTACAGCGCGATGCGCACAATGTGGCCTGCAGTACCTGTGGACCGACATTCGTGCCGGTCCAGGCAGTAGAGGCCGCGGGAGATATAGCCATGCTGTCGGCGGAACTCCCCGGTGCGCTCTGGAGGGAGTCTGCGGATCCCGGAGAAAGGGGATCGGGCCCAGCCCTCAAGGCTGAGCCGGACGAGAGAAACGGTCACCGACACGGTGATAAAAGGGGGGCTCATCGTCGATCACCGAGCGGAATGCCTCACCCTAACGCAAAGTTGGAGTCCTCGGACGAGGAAACTGCAAGTCCTACCGCGGTGATGACCCGACCGCCGGTGAGCCACAGCAGCAGTACGATCAAGCGAGTGTCACTCACCTGTGTCGGCAGTGAACGGAGTAGAGTGTCGCCCATACAGCGGCAACCCGAGCGGCGAAGTCCCACGGCCGTGGTGGCCAGCGGTTCCGGTGGCGGCAGATCCGCCCCCGACACCACGGAGCGGTAAGCAAAGTCCCTGCTTTTACCAGGCTCCGAGGGTGGTGACGGCGGAGGAGGGACGGTGCCAGGCCCAAGCGGTGCCACAGCGGAAGAAGGCGTTGCCGGATGTCGTGGTGGAGGAAGAGGTCTCGCTTGGGGACCCAACCCAAGATGGCGATGAGACACGTGCGTGTCAGGACATCGCTTCCGGCGGGCAGAGCGGAACCGATTGGGAGATGACGGCGCCTCTTCGCTCGAGCAGTGTCAGCCGATCGTCTAAGTCGAAGAGGAGCGGGCAATCGTTGCGGAAGCCGGAGAGCAGTGCGACCCTAGAAGCGGAGAGCCCATGCGGGGGCACCGGACCAGGTAGCGGTGAAGAGCAGGTCTTAGCCCCGCGGATACCGACTGTCCGGCCCTATGCCCAACCCCAGCCCTAGTTAAAGCCCCGGCCCCAGTCACCTTTTCCTTTGGGTCATCCTCGAGCTTAGGGATGTCAGGGGATTCCCGGGTCAGCTCAGATGAACGGACTGGGGGGAGCTTGGACTATGTTACCTCCGATGATGGGTCGGGGGGCGGGGGGCGGCGGGAGGTACACTCGGCAGGTGTCAGTGTCCAGTGACTGTCCCAGTACTGTCAGTATTACTATTGGTAGCCAGAAAAAGGAATCAGAGTAGCAGGCCCAGTCAGAATGTACTTCCGGCATATCCTCAGGGGGTGTACCAGAAGGGGAAGATTTGGCCAAGACGTCCCTGGAAGAGATTAAGGAAACCCGATGGTGGGCCCCCTTATTTGAGGGATACGAAGCCTGGCTAGATAGAACCAGGTTCATCTTAGAGCGAGATGGGGTGGTAGATCATTGGTGGGCTAAGGGAGAGTTCACTGAGGATGATCACTTAAAGGAAATGCAGGAGCGGTGGTACAAAATTAACCGAGGGTTAATAGAACCAATGGGTCCGGATGGGTTAGATGATCCGGCGGATCCGGATAAACCCCTCATGCAGGAGATAGAGGACCATAGGGATAGGTAGCTCAGGGAGGATATAGAGTACTATATGGTTAATAAGAGAGGTGCCATTAAGGGCCCCCAAGCAGAAGAAAGGATCTCCCAGTTGATGCGAGTTTGGAGCATTGGGTGCAACATATATGCACAAGGCTGTGTGTAGACACGAGCGAGGATTGCCCCGGGAGTATAGCATAACAGTGACCGACATGGCGGGCAGAGAAGTGAAGATGCCAGATCCTCGCCACTATTATTAGGTAGGCAGCATAGTGAGGTCTGCGTGTAATCTTGAGTGCCCCTGCTGGTCAGTGAGCGCTATTCTGTTACCCATGCTGGAAGGAAAAAAATTTGTTATGACTTAATAATGTGTTCCTTTTGCAGTGTTTCCTGGAGAAAGGTACACCAAATTTAGGTCCCAGCCGGGAAGGTGGGGATTCACCAGGGGGAGTATGTAGCCATGCATAACAATGGTCTACAGTCATCTCTCCTGCTGGCAGCAAAACCTGGTAAGTTACAGGAATGCCAGCAGTAATCATGGAGGTTTGCCCTCACACCCTGGTGAGGTGCCCTATGTATGGATGGGAGTGGCTACATGCTCTGAGTCCACAGTTAGTGGCATCAGAGATGTGCCTGCCTCCTGAGGTATATAAGGCATCGCACTGCCTAAAGTTAGTGTTGTTGATGCTGCAGGGTGACGTGTGAAGCAGCAAGTTCTGATGGGCCCACTAGTGCAGTAACTAGTGGCACTGTTCGGTATCCGAGTAGAGAAGGCCAACTGTGTCCAGGGACCTGGCACAGGGGTGATCTCCCTGCGAGGGAGAGGGGATCCCACTCCATTGGGAGGGCGTACCTTTTAAAGGGGAGCACGGAGCAATGTGCGGCTGAGCACCTAACTGCGAGGGGCAGCTGGCCCATACCACCTCTGTGCAATAAAGATAACTTGTTCAACGAGAACCCCATGGTGTGAGTCTGCAATTACTCTCCAGGGGCCCTCACCACCAAGAAGGAGTTCCTCATCAGGACCCTCTCCCTGCGGACACACAGATCCTGATGAGGTGGAGGCGCTGCACACGATATAGGTAGGACTCGCACCCACTACCTCAGCTGCCTGTTAGGATTGACAATCCCCGAATACCATCATGCGGGAGACTCAGGAGTCCTGTTGCCTACAGGTGCACCACCAGACACGACCATGTAATGGGGGCTGGTTAGACCACACGGGCCAATATGAGATTGGGTGGGTCAGACTAAAGGGAATACCCGTTACAATAAGATCATTACGGTATCGGCGTTGCAAAGGGGTTAAACCTGCTAACATAAACGGATCTTCCATCCGAGGTAGTATTTCGCACAGATACTGGGACTGGTCTGCAGGCCGGGACAGGATTTCAGACAGAAACTTGCCAACCCTCACCACAGGGCGGTCTGAGTTTGTGGGGCCGAGCATACTGTCACGGTTGTGCTCGCCACAAACCTGGGTCGGACCGCGTGGCTGAGGTGGGGTTGTAAAAGCACCGACCTGAGACCGCGCAGGCTGATCCGGATTGCGCATTTCGTAGTCGTATGTAGCAGGGTCAGGACTGGAGAAGACAGCATCTTCGGTGGACAAGCCATGGTCAGGATCGGAGACATCAGGGTAAACGTTGTTCAAGCAGGAGTTCAGCAACAGGTGGTCAGGAGTTCCCCGCTTCAGCTTAGGAGCGTGAGCGCGGGAGTGGACTCTGCGCGTGCGGTGACCATGGCCCATGGTACTGGTCTCAGGAAGTGATAGGTAGACCGGAGTGGGCACACCGCCTGGCTGCAGTGGAAGATCAGTGCTTCAGCGCAAGAGTCCTGAGCGGGCTGGAGAATCCTCTGCTTCAGCGCAGGAACCAGGACACGGCCTCTGCAATAGAGAATGAGCAGCAGGCCCCAGGAACCAGGGAGCTGAAGACAACACTGGGGAAACCTCTGCTTCAGCACAGGAGACAGGAACAGACCGCTGCGTGACACTAGCAGCCGGTCTCAGGAAACAAGGAGCTGAAGTCAACAAGGAGAGTACTCCGCTTCAGTACAGGAGACAGGAATTGACCGCTGCATGAGACTGGTAGTCGGTCTCAGGAAACAGGGAGCTGAAGTCAACAAGGAGAGTACTCCGCTTCAGCACAGGAGACAGGAGCAGAACTCTGCGTGAACTAGGGAATAGAACTAGAGAGATTAGAACACAACAGAGCCAAGCCATAGGGCTTGTGGCAGAACACTTGTGAAAACCAGGAAGGGTTATGTTCGGCCCAGAAGGATTGTGGGGATGCAGTACTTAAAGGCCAGCGGGCCAATCCCCGGAGGAGGGTGTGAAGGCACTGCTCCAATGAGTGAGTACAAGGCTAGGTTGCAGTGATAGCTTGCACAGCTGCAGTAGATACCAGAGGGAATGTTCCAGGACTGCACAGGTCTGTGAGGCAAGGTAAGCAGTAACTGAGGTGTGGATTCCTTACACCTCAATCACAATGATAGAAATCTTAAGTTTACTTTCAAATCCAGCACTGACCACATTGATTTTTTAGATTTAAATATTTATATCACTAATAATAATTTACACACCAAAACATTCTTCAAGCCAGTGCAGGCTAACACCTATCTAAGGGCTGACAGTTTACACGATCCATTATGGATTAAGAATATTCCAAGGGGCCAATTTCTCCGCCTGAGACACAATTGTTCAGATATTGGGACTTTTGCATCTCAGGCTGAGGAACTCAAGCAGAAATTTGTTGACAGAAATTACCCTGAGAGTCTTTTAGACGAAGCAATAGAGCAGGTAACCAATTTGGAAAGGGATAATCTGCTCATATATAAGAAAAAAGATTAAAAAAATAAATTCCATCAGATGGTGCCATTCATTACACAATATAATGAGATGGCACCAAAGATTAAACAGATTATCAATAAGTATTGGCCAATTCTCCTGAGGGATAGTACCCTAGCTGAAATTCTCCCTCCAAAACCCACTATCATATTCACAAAGGCCACACGTTTAAAATCTAAATTGTCTCCAAGCTGCCCACTTAATTATTCTAAGCAAAAAACTGTTAAGATGGAAAAAGGTTTTTTTAAATGTGCAAAATGATTAGCATGTTCATATAGCTGTAACACAAGGACGTTTAGATCAAATGTCACACAAAAAATCTACCCTATCAAGTCATCTATTAATTGCCACACAATATATGTAATATATTATATTACATATATTCTCCAATGCCCTTGTGGCTTACAATACGTGGGAAGAACAAGTAGAACGTTCCAAAGGAGAATATATGAGCATATATATAATATCAAAAAGGGATTAGTCACCCACAGTGTGTCCCATCATTTCCTCACACACCATAATAAAAACCCTAAGGGGTTGGTCTGTCAGGCTATTGAGACCATCCAAGCCAGCACAAGAGGAGGGAATAGATTGCAGAGATGCAGTGTGCGTGAGGCATACTGGATCTGTGAATTACAGACACTCTCTCCGAGAGGCCTTAATATAGACTTTGATTTAGGAGCTTTTTTATAAGTCTGCGACATTATTGCATCTATGTACATGCCAGCATTTGTCTTGAAATCATAACGTATGTGTTACATGTTCTATGGTTGTTTTATTATGTTTTGTCATGTGTAGGTATTTGTTGTTTATTGTTTTTTGTTTTATATGCAAAGCTGTTCAAATGTCACTGTTTTTCACCAAATGCTAAGTATGTATTGCTTTAAGAATGTCTTAATTGACTGGCCAATCAAATTATTGGCACGAGGATATATAGCAGGCACCGCTGGCATGACTCATATCCCCTGAGGAAGTGTGCGCAAGCGCACGAAACGCGTAGGTTTTTTTCCCACTGTGTTGGACGATCTGAAAAGAGGAGGGCTGAGTGCTGATACCTTTGAGCTGAATGAGGAAAAATTGCCGCTCGAAAAATCCCGCCGAAAGTCCCGCCTACCTGTGACGGAGTATCCGGTGACGTCACTTCCGGTTTTGAGGAGCACGGTGCACGGAAGAACATAGCGGTCAAACAAACTTCCCAGCCAAAGGAGGACAGATTACATCCGCCTATTCGGCGCCCATTGCCTGTACCCAATAACCGTCCTGTGAGTAGCGCTTCAGTTTTACTCCACTGGATCGGCTTATCCTGACTCTTTTCGTCCCACATTTTATTATTTTTATAGATGTATTAAACTAACGTTTTACTTTCAGCTTTGCGTTTGTGTGTATTTGTCTGTCTTGTTTGTACTGGTTTGTAAGTCCATGTCTATGACTTTCTGTTAGCTGTGTTGCACTAAATTCTGTTTTTTTTTCGTTTCATGTCCCACATCACACGGATGAAGCTACATCTGGTCACCCTAAAATTACAAGATTGCTAAAACCATCATTGTTGGGACTTGAACTATTCCATGTGGACATCCAGGACTAACACCTGAACTATTCCATGTGGACATCCAGGACTAACACCTGAACTATTCCATGTGGACATCCAGGACTAACACCTGAACTATTCCATGTGGACATCCAGGACTAACACCTGAACTATTCCATGTGGACATCCAGGACTAACACCTGAACTATTCCATGTGGACATCCAGGACTAACACCTAGGCGCCGGTATCCCCCTTTTTTGTCTCTTGCTTTATTTCTGATTGTACTATCAGGATTCCACCTCATACCCCATAAGGGCCACCCCTATATAGGGTTTATTGTTTATCATTACATCATTAGCGCTAATTCTACATCACCCTTTTTTTTCTTTGTGGCAGACGGAGAGCCACGTTTCCTGCTGATTGCCAGGATCTTTTTGGATTGGGGGGAGGGGGGGACAGGGTGTGCGGGCGGTGGGGGTTTTGCCCGGTTTGGATGCAGAGGTTCTCCTTGGCAACGATCTGGGACCGATGACCTGCACCTATTATCGGGTACCCAGACCCGCCGCGTGGCGGCAGTCACCCGGAGCCAGTCCCCCTGCCTTTGGGACCAACGATAGCGGAGGGCGCTGAGGAGCCCGGGGAGGTAAGCCAGGATCAGTTGCAAGCACAGACTGACTTACTGTTCCCCCTCACCGCATCCCATTCCCCTGACAGTGACATGACTGGGGGGTGGCCAGAATTAGGAGCCCAGTTTAGGGAGGCAGTGAAGGCAGACCCTACCCTGGCCGGCGTGAGACTTCGGGCGTCCGAATCTCAGGCAGGGGAAGGCACTGAGCACTGCCTATGGGATAAGGGACTCCTGTATAGAGAAGAAGGGAACCCAGGGATAGAGGAGGGATTGACCGGTAAGCGACAGCTAGTAGTGCCCCAGGGGTACCGACAGCAACTGTTACGGGTAGCTCACTCTATTCCGTTAGCGGGGCATCAGGGGGTCAACAGAACGCGAGCCCGGCTATTACAGCGTTACTACTGGCCGGGGGCATCCCGGGATGTGGGCACTTTCTGCCGCTCCTGTGATGCCTGCCAGCGGGTAGGTAAGGCGGGCGACCATGTGAAGGCACCCCTGAACCCACTACCGGTAATAGTTGAACCCTTCCAGAAGGTAGCGATGGACCTGGTAGGACCCCTTATGGTTCCTAGCAGGTCAGGTAAGCGCTACATCCTCACGGTGGTGGATTTTGCCACCCGGTACCCTGAGGCGGTAGCGCTGGGCCCCATAGATGCCAAGACAGTGGCAGCAGCGTTCTGAACATTTTTGCTAGTGTAGGTTTCCCTAGTGAGATCCTAACCGATCAGGGGTCGTAGTTCATGAGGGAACTGTTACATTGTCTCTGGGATGCCTGCGGTGTACAGCACCGGCGCACTACCCCTTACCATCCCCCGACAAACGGATTATGTGAGAGGTTTACCGGTACCCTGAAGCAGATGCTTCGGACCTTTATAGAGGCGGAGGGGAAAGACTGGGAGATTCACCTGCAGCACTTGCTGTTTGCCTACCGAGAGGTACCGCAAGAATCTACAGGCTTCTCCCCCTTCGAGCTACTGTATGGCCGCAGGGTATGTGGACCTCTGGACTTCTTCCGTGAGGGATGGGAAGGGGAGACTACTGCTACTGATACTTCAGTGATCCAGTATGTGGTAGATCTCCAAGACCGGTTAGAGATGCTCATGGGGGTGGCTCAGGACCACCCCAGGGCCACTCAGACCAAGCAGAAGCAATGGTATGACCGGAATGCCCATAGCAGGGAATTCATCCCAGGACAGCAGGTGCTTGTTCTCAAACCCACTCGGGGGAACAAGCTGATGGCTGCCTGGTCGGGACCGTACCCGGTCATCTCGAAAGGTGAATGAGTGCAACTATGTTGTACAGGTAGTGTCTGAGAGGCACAAGACCTACCACATTAATATGTTAAAGGAGTACAGAGCACCGAGTATGGGAGCAGTGATGGCCATTTGTAGCCCACTGCTGGAGGATCCGGCGAGCAATGTTCTGCCTGATCTCCTAGGGGAGGCTAGGCAGGGAAACACTGTGGAACAGGTGGAGATAGGGGGGCAGTTAAGTGTTAGGCAGAAGGGAGAGGGACATGCTAGCTCAGTATAGCGCCCTCTTCACTGACATGCCAGGGACCACACATCTCACAAAACACCCAGTGCACACAGGGGACCTGCAGCCTCTGCATAAGCACGCTTATAGAGTGTCAGCAGAGGTCAAGACCAGTATAGAGAGGGAGATAGAGGAGATGCTGACCCTAGGGGTAATTACTCCGTCCCAGAGTCCTTGGGCAAGTCCGGTAGTCCTAGTTCCCAAGAAGGACAAGACCACCCGGTTTTGTGTGGACTACCGCTTGCTCAACGCTGGGACAGTGTCAGATGCTTACCCCATGCCCCGCATGGATGAGTTACTGGATGAACTCGCGGGGGCAAAGTATCTGACCACCATGGATTTGAGTAAAGGCTATTGGCAAATCCCACTGACCCTGGAGGCTAGGGAGAAGTCAGCATTTATCACCCCAAGTGTCCTCTATGAATTCTTGGTGATGCCATTTGGGATGAAAAATGCCCCGGCTACCTTCCAACGCCTGGTCAACCGGTTACTGGAGGGGATGCAGAGCTTACCTAGATGACATTGCTGTCTTTAGTAACTCCTCGGAATCCCATTTAGGACATGTAGCTGCGATGTTAGCTAGGATTAGAGAGACTGGGCTTACCTTGAAGCCTACCAAGTGTATGGTAGGGATGGCAGAGGTCCTGTACTTAGGGCACAGGGTGGGTGGAGGGCAAACCAGAGCCAGCCAAGGTAAAAGCCATAGTTCAGTGGCCTGTTCCAAAAACCAAGAAACAGGTCATGGCTTTTTTGGGCACCGCAGGGTACTCTAGGAAGTTTGTCCCACAGTACAGCGCCGTGGCCAAACCCCTGACTGATCTGACTAAGAAGCAACTGCCTGTGCTTATTACCTGGACTCCTGCCTGTGAAACTGCGTTTCAGGCACTGAAAACTGCGCTTGCTGGGGCCCCCATACTGGCTGCCCCGGACTATACCAAACATTTCCTCATTCAGACTGATGTCTCGGACTTTGGCATTGGGGCTGTGTTGAGCCAAGTGAGGGACGACGGTAGAGAGCACCCTGTGGTGTACCTCAGCCGTAAACTACTCCCCAGGGAGGTGGCATATGCAACCATTGAGAAAGAGTGCTTGGCCATTGTGTGGGCACTCAGAAAGCTCCAACCTTATGTGTATGGGAGGGCTTTCACGGTCATCATCTACCAATCATCTATCAATCTGACAATCTCCACCAAAATACATCAAACCCAGCTAACTTCTGGAAGGTTATCTACAATATATTCCAGCCTCCTAACCATCAACACCCAAGTAACATCACTAAGGGGGATATTACTCTGACAAACCCCACTGACATTGCAAATGCATTCAATGATTACTTTGTGGGGTGTGCCACTAAGTTATTAGCGAAACGCAGCACAAACCACAAACATGAATCTCATCCTGGGAGTGCCCACATAGCCCCACCCCCTCCCAACACTGCCCACAATTTTTAATTTGGCCCAGTATCTGAAGAGGAGATTACACAAGCACTCCTCAAACTAAAACTAAGCAGCCAATGTGGACCCGACTTACTACAATCTAGGTTCCTACGACTTGGTGCCCCAGCCATTGCCAAACCAATTGCTTCCATAGTCAACTCTATCCTGTCTGCAGGCCATATCCCTAAGACTTGGAAAACTGCCAGAGTTGTCCCAATCTTCAAAAGTGGGGACAAAAACACTGTCTCAAACTACGGGCCAATCTCACTTCTCCCAATTCTATCCAAAGTCATGGAAAAATGTGTCCACTCCCAATTAAGCGATTACTATACCAAGACAAATTTCCCTAGCCAATTCCAATCTGGCTTTCGTCCCAAACACTCCACCGTAACTACCCTGCTAAAAGTTTGCAATGAAATCCAGTGTGGAATGGAACGGGGACAACTCACTGGTGCAGTATTCCTAGATTTTGCAAAGGCTTTTGACACAGTTGATCATGTTATCCTGCTTAACAAACTCTAGAGCTCTGGAATAGGGAAGCATGCTTTAAACTGGTTTCAGTCCTACCTATCAGGTAGATCCCAACAAGTGTCCATCTCAGGCTCTAACTCCAACCCCCTGGATATCACCTGTGGCGTCCCGCAAGGCTCTGTTCTGGGGCCCCTACTCTTCTCAGTGTTCATTAATGATCTTCCCACAGCTTGTAAGGAAGCCTCAATACACATGTATGCAGACGACGCAATCCTATATGCACACAGCCATAGCCTCTCTGACCTTCAACACATACTTCAGTCTGACTTTTTGAGACTCGAAAACTGGATTTCCCAAAACAAACTGTTTTTAAACACTGACAAGACTGTAACAATGGTATTTGGGACCAAGACTAAATTTGTAAAGCTTCCAGTGACTGAGCTCCAGATTAGAACCAACGCTAACACCACCCTAACACCTGTCACTAGTTTTAAATACCTGGGCTTATGGTTTGACTCCCACTTAACATTCGGGATGCACATTGATACCCTGACAACCAAGACCTATGCCAAACTAGGGGTACTTTACAGGAACAAATCCTCCATAAGTCTCCTGATCAGAAAGCGTATTGCACAGCAGATGCTAATGCCAATTATTGACTATGGAGACATAGTATATGGCTCGGCTCCTCAAACCCACCTTAGCAAACTTGACACCCTCTACAATTCAATTTGTCATTTTGTTCTCCAATGCAACTACAACACACATCACTGCGAAATGCTCAAAGAACTAGATTGGTCATCACTAGAGTTCTAGGCGCAAAGTTCACCTTTCCTGTCTTGCCTTTAAATTCTTCATGGGCAAGCTACCCAGCTACCTGAACAAGCTCCTCACCCCTACCACTTGCAGCACTTATCACCTGAGATCAGACTCCAAAAGACTATTCATGGTCCCAAGGCTCAACAAAGTATCCGGACGTTCCTCCTTCTCCTACCGTGCACCCCAAAACTGGAACAACCTACCAGAGACTCTCATATCCACCACCAGTTTAAGTTCTTTCAAATCTAAGGCTGTCACATTTTAACCTGGTCTGTAACTGTTTCATACGCCCATAATATATATTTTCTTTAACTGTGCACGCAATGTCTTGTATATAATGTATACCCTGTTCATTTATGTAACTGTATTTGTAACCATGTATTATTTGCCTTACTCTGTGCCCAGGACATACTTGAAAACGAGAGGTAGCTCTTAATGTATTTGTGACAGGGTAAACAAAAGCCACCAGTTACTGTATATGCCTGGAAAACCTATGTCTAGTCTGCAGTGCAGCACTGACTAGGTTAACTTCAGCTGGGAACCTCAGGACAATTAGTTGGATCCCAGCTGCCTAATCAAGGTGTGTTAAAACCCAGGCTATAGACACCTGGAGGCAGTCTGTTGAGGAGTAAGCTGCTAAAGAGATTGCTAAAGAGATTCCTCAAATAAGGTCTTAGTAGCAAGGTAGTTGAATTGTGAACTGTCTGTCCCCTGCATAGGAAAAGGGTAACTGCCTGATTTATAGACTGTCTGCTAAAGAGAAACTGTTTTGTTTGGTTTGCGGAAGAAAAAGCCATTTTCGTTTGTTGCTGATGAAAAGCTATTTTTGTTTTGTGTGCTGTATATCTTTTAAGGCTAAATAAATAAGCCTTGTCAAGAAACCCACGTGCGTAGTTGCATGTACCCTGCAACATATGGTGTCAAGAAGTGAGATTTGATTTTTTCAAAAAGGCTCCTGCAGTTAAAGGGCCACACACACACACACACACACAAGAATGGAAGAAATGTTGAAAGCGTTTCTGTGCGAGCAGGCCCGGCTGCAAGCGGAGAGAGATGAAAGACTACAAACAGCACAGGATGAGCGGATTGCCAAGCTGCTGACCCAAGTCCAAGGGTCTGCCGGTGCAGAACTGGCCAGCAGACCCCCGATACTCCTTAGGAAAATGGCTCCGAATGAGGATCCAGAGGCTTTTTTACTAACAATTGAAAGAGTTGCCGAAGCTCAGGGCTGGGCTGCAGATCGCTGGGCAACTGCTTTGGCCCCGCTCCTCATAGGGGAAGCCCAGGCCTCATATCAGGGCCTCCCTACAGATCAGGCAATGGACTAGCGCCAAGTAAAATCCGCCATACTGGATCGCTTAGGTCTGACCCCAGAGACCTACCGGCAGCAGTTCCGGAACATGAAGTACACCGCTAAGATGAGACCCCGGGTCCTCGCTCAGCAGTTATTGGACTTGTGTACGCGCTGGATACAACCCGAGGAGTGCACTAAGGAGGCAATTCTTGAGCAGGTGGTTGTGGAACAATTTCTACAAGAAATACCCCCTTCCGCACGCTCGTGGGTAAAATGCCACGCTGCTGAAACCCTAGCTTTGGCGGTCCGACTCGTGGAGAACTTCTTTGAGCAGCAGGCGAGTGTCCTGGACCCGACTGCACCGGCACTGGCGGACGCCAAAAGAGGGAGGTCGGATCAATAGAGAACCTACAGCCCGTCACGGAACCGCCAAGTCCAAAGGAAGGAGCAGTCATTCCAGCAAGGACGGAGTCCAAATGCTGGTCCCTGCAGAGACCCTCATCTCCTTCCGGATGTCGGCTCGTTGCAAAATGAGAGGAACTTCCGAGGACGTCGCCCACAGGACCCACCAGATGCCTGGTCTCCAGTAACCAGTCCAGCGGAGCGCTATCCACAGCCCCCTCCTGCGAGGGAACCCTCTCCATGTTCTGCCTGCGGAGAACAAGGCCACCGGTATGTGGACTGTCCACTGATGGATTGTTCATTCAGCAGAACCGTCGCCTCAGCTTTTACTAAGGACAATTACAAGCCTTGGCTACTTCCAGCCCTGATTGGGGGAAAAAACGTCCAGGCCCTTGTAGATTCAGGCTCTGGGAAAACTCTGGTCTTCCAGGAACTGTTACCGCCCAACGTGTGTTCTTTTGACTCCCCAAAATCCGGCTACAGGTAAAAGGTCAGGAGGCCTACCTCGAAGTAGGAGTTGCTCCTTGGCTCCCTGCCCCCGTTGTGCTCGGTCGGGACTGGCCTTTCTTTTCGGACCTAATAGCCCCAGTCTTTCACGAGGAGCCTCCTTCTAAGGCTCAGGAGAACCCTGGCAAACTGTTCCCCTTCTCGGCAGACCTTTTTCCCAGTAGACACCGGGTTCATAAGACTCGGAAGCAAAGACACTTGGACAAACAGGACTGGTTGCAGAAATCTGGGTCTCAAGGTGACCATTCTAGTAGTCAGAGGTCACAAGTGATGGCTGGGGATGGCCAAAGGGAGGGGGATATGGGTCCTGGAGATTTACCAGACCTGTACCTCCCTGACTTTCGCCAGAAACAAAGGGAAGACCCAGTCCTTGCTAGACAGTATGACAAGGTGGTGAAAATTAATGAACAGATTTTAGATGCACAGGGGGTGATAGTATTCCCCCATTTTGAGCTATCAAAGGATATCCTATATAGGGTGAATAGGCAGACACAAACAGGGGAGGTCACCAGACAGATATTGGTTCCCAATGCGTTTGTTACTCTAGCCCATACTGTCCCTTGGGGTGGTCACCTGGCAGGGATAAAACATTGGACCGTATTTCATCCCGATTCTATTGGCCAGGGATGCATAGTGATATTGCTAAGTTATGTGCAGCATGTCCGGAGTGCCAGTTAACTAGTCCAAAAGGTCAAAAACCAGCCCCTTTGGTTCCTCTACCCTTGGTGTCAGTTCCCTTTGAGAGGATTGGGGTAGACTTGGTAGGACCTCTAGAACCTTCTGCGAAAGGACACAGGTTTATCCTTGTCATAGTTGATTATGCGACAAGATATCCTGAGGCGTTCCCCCTGAGAACAGCAATGGCGAAGCAAGTAGCCAACAAGTTGTTGGAACTGTTCTCACGGGTTGGACTTCCAGAGGTTATGTTGACAGACCAAGGTACAAATTTCATGGCTAAACTGATGCAGGATGTCTTAAAGTTACTAGAGGTCAAGTCTGTTCGGACATCGGTCTACCATCCACAGACTGACGGATTGGTGGAAAGATTTAACCGAACTCTAAAAGAGATGCTGAGGAAATTTGTAGATTCAGAGAAGAGAGCCTGGGATGAACTTCTCCCTTTTCTGCTGTTTGCAGTGCGGGAAGTTCCCCAGGCCTCTACGGGATTCTCTCCATTTGAATTGCTCTATGGTCGCCAACCCCGGGGTATCCTAGACCTCCTAAAGGAGTCCTGGGAGGAACAGCGGTCCCCTTCTAAGAATATTAAAACCAGAGACAAAACATAAAACACAGACAGAGCTCAGTGCACGTCCAGTGAAATTCATATACGGTACAGTGCCTAAATATATATGTATAAATATCTATTAAATAAAATGGTCTTTTAGTTTAACATTTTTGGCCAAAATTGTTGTAAGCCCCTGAGCCACTGCACGGCAGACCACAATTCCAGGGGTCCCTAACACTAATATAAATTCTAATATATATTTTGGGGTTCAATAGGAGCTTGTTAGGTGTCCAGTATGTTTTGCCCTTCAAAGAATACCCTGCAATATGTACTAGACCTTAGGAAGCGCCTAGATGTGGTCAGCCATTTTGCCAGGGAGAATCTTAGATCAGCCCAGGACAGTCAGGAGAGACATTACAATCAGAATGCTCGCATGAGAGTGTTTCACCCAGGAGACCAGGTGATGTTATTGTTACCCAGTTGCGAGAGTAAACTCCTGGCCAAATGGCAGGGCCCATTCGAAGTACTCCGCCGTACGGGTGATGTGGATTACGAGATCGCTCAACCAGGGTCCAGGAAGGGTAAACAAATTTACCATGTGAACTTGCTGAAACCCTGGAAGATGCAGCAATCTCTATTCATTCACCCAGTGGAGGAGGAAACGGATTTGGGTCCTCAGCCTCCACGGGAGAACATCGTGAGTGACGATAAAATCCCAATGGGTAAACAGTTGTCCTCTGAACAAAAAGGGGACTTGTTAGCAATAATTACTCAATTCCAGGATGTTTTTTCTGACTTACCAGGACAAACTAACTTAATTTCCCATGCAATCGAGACAGCACCTGGGGTAAAAGTACGTTCCCGTCCTTATAGGTTGCCTGAAAGTCGTAGGGCTCTGGTAGAGAAGGAGGTACAAGAAATGTTACACTTAGGAGTGATTGAGGAATCATGCAGTGAGTGGTGTAGTACACTATTTATGGTCCCTAAACCCGATGGGAAGGTAAGATTTTGTGTGGACCTCCGAAAGGTCAATGCGGTATCCAAGTTTGACGCATATTCGATGCCAAGGGTGGACGAATTAATTGACGCCCTTGGTAACGCGGAATATATATCCACGTTGGACTTGACAAAAGGATACTGGCAAATACCCTTAGAGGAAAAGTCCAAATGCAAAACAGCCTTTGCCACTCCCACGGGTTTATACCAGTTTGTGACAATGCCATTTGGACTGCATGGAGCCCCAGCCACATTTCAGAGACTCATGGATAAGGTACTGAGGCCCCATAGGACTTATGCCGCAGCCTACCTAGATGACATTGTCATTTATAGTAAACACTGGCGGGCCCATCTAAATAGGCTGAAAGCAGTCCTCAAATCTCTAAGAGAGGCAGGGCTCACAGCCAACCCTAAGAAATGTGCCTTGGGTAAAGCGGAAACCAAATACTTAGGGTATGCAGTGGGAGGTGGAAAAGTAAGGCCACTAGCCGACAAGGTAGCTGCCCTGAAAGAAGTTCCGACCCCCCAAACAAAAACGCAGGTACGCTCTCTGCTGGGTTTAGCAGGGTACTACCGGCGGTTCATCCCCAACTATTCGGAAGTGGCAGCCCCTTTAACGGAACTCACAAAAAAGTGTGCCCCTACACAAGTGGTGTGGTCAAGGGATTGTCAGAGAGCCTTTGAGGACATAAAAGGGTGTCTATCAGAGGGTCCCATCCTTAGAAGCCCAGACTTCAACAGCCCTTTTATAGTGCAAACAGATGCATCAGAGATAGGGCTTGGGGCAGTGTTGTCACAACAGTTTGAGGGAGTTGAACATCCTATCCTTTTCCTGAGTAGGAAATTGTTCCCAAGGGAAAAAAACTACTCAGTGATTGAGAAAGAGTGCCTCGCAGTAAAGTGGGCAATCGAGGCTTTGAGGCATTACCTGGCAGGAGTCCATTTTACTTTGGTGACGGATCATGCTCCACTGAAGTGGTTAAATAGCATGAAGGATTCCAATGCTAGATTGACTAGGTGGTATATGGCCCTCTAACCCTTCTCATTTGAGATTCAGCATAGGCCGGGAAAAGAGAACGCAAATGCTGACTTCTTTTCTAGAGAAGGGGTGGATGGTCGGGCTTCAGCCGTGCGTAGCCCCAGCCACACACTAACAGGGGAGGAATGTGACAGGGTAAACAAAAGCCACCAGTTATATGCCTGGAAAACCTATGTCTAGTCTGCAGTGTAGCACTGACTAGGTTAACTTCAGCTGGGAACCTCAGGACAATTAGTTGGATCCCAGCTGCCTAATCAAGGTGTGTTAAAACCCAGGCTGTAGACAGATGGAAGTTGGCTGTTGATGAGAGAGGAGTAAGCTGCTAAAGTGATTCCTGAAAACAAGGTCTGAGTAGCAAAGTAGTGAAACTGTGAACTGTCTGTCCCCTGCATAGAAAAAGGGTAGCTGCATATATATAAACTGTCTGCTAAAGAGAAACTGTTTTGTTCGGTTTGCTGAAGGATAAGCCATTTTCGTTTGTTGCTGAAAAAGAGCTATTTTTGTTTTGTGTGCTGTATATTTTTCAAGGCAAAATAAAACAGCCTTGTCAAGAAACCCACGTGTGTAGTTGCATGTACCCTGCAACACAGAGCCTGACACCTCTAGGACTGGGTGTATATGAATACACAGAGCCCGACACCACTAGGACTGGGTGTATATGGATACACAGAGTCTGACACCTCTAAGACTGGGTGTATACTGGGTGTATATGGATATGCAGAGCCTGACACCTCTAGGACTGGGTGTATATGGATACAAAGTTACATAGTAGATGAGGTTGAAAAAAGACATACGTCCATCAAGTTCAATCTATGCTAAATTTAGACAACAGATACTTTATCCTATATCTATACTTATTGA
The DNA here is from genome assembly GCF_040206685.1 of Ascaphus truei. Taxonomy (NCBI): domain Eukaryota; kingdom Metazoa; phylum Chordata; class Amphibia; order Anura; family Ascaphidae; genus Ascaphus; species Ascaphus truei. Next base: position 289,980 of record NW_027456761.1, on the reverse strand, counting down.
TTCAGAGGAAGGAAAACACAAACCCCAGTGTCATATCATCCAATGATATCTCATAAGGGGAAAAATAAATTCCTTCCTGACTCCAATGTAACCCTTATTCACCCCCCCCCCCCAGACTCATCGGTGGTGTCTAGGGTGCGTGAGGGCAGATTACATGCATAGGGGTGGTGCTTACCTGTGAGGAACAGGAGGGCCTGAGCTTCCCGCATTGTTATTGGGGAGACAGGACCAGGCTTCTGGGGTGGTAGCCTCCATGCTTTCTTAGTGGTGCAGCGCCTCCATCTTCTATAGCTCCCAGGGATATGAGAGAGGACCCGTATAGAAGAACCGCCCTGGTCCCAGGGTGAATGCTCCAAATCACACAACAGTCTTAGTATAAAAGTATTGTCTCTTTATTGGTCAGATCAGTGACTCCAACGGTAGTGGCGACCAGCAGCCACAACAACAACAGCAATGTCTTAGTATCACACGACCTTCCTCCCTTTACAGGGTTTTCCTCCTCTCCTTCCCTCCAAGTCTCTCCTCCGGCAGGATGGTCTGGGCTAGGGCGTCAATAACCCGCGGCCCACCTCAGAGGTTAGCCTCTGGGTGGGGAATGGATTCTCCCCATCACCCCAGGCAGGGGGTCAGGGGCATTGGACCACCGGGTCTATGGTGCTATCAGCTCTACTCAAAGTGGCTGAGTCTCTCCTTTCTTCTCTTTGCTCCCGTGCGAGCCGCACAGGTGAGACCACACTGTCTCCTCCAACTCCTCAGACAGAACAGCCACAGAAAGCCTCAGAACCGCCTCGTCACTCACAGGAGCTGGCTGTAAATAGAGTCAGCCCCACCCCTCATGATGTCAGCAGAACCTCCCCTCTGTCTCATGCCTGCAGCAGAGTCGGGGGCCTGCGTCTACCACTCAGGGCAGGGCTTACAAGGGGGGAAACGCATGATTACTACTGGGGCCTGTCATTAACAGGACTTACCACAGTAGGAGGAAGATGTATAGCCTGTGCTGTTTACAGGAGGCTACACTCTCCCTATGGTGGAATCCAATGGTCCCCACTTGGACCTAGGTTTAGCAGCACCATCCTGCGGCGAACCACCTGGGAAACAGCACATACACGAGACATGATCATCATACATTGCATAATGAGGTGGTTCAAGAATAATCATACAACCGGGTACTCCCAACATGGAGACCCTACAGATAATGCTTTGGATCAGACTTCCTCACCCTTCTGCCATTATGATCCGTGATCGTCACAGCGAAAGATTGGACCGACCCACTCTCTGGCCTATAGCTTACCCCGTGCATGTAGATACATCTACCTATGCTCCATATGCGGACCAATTCACTTATCTTGTCTTCATTATGGTAACCCCCTTGACCAAACTTGGTCCGAAGGTATTCCTGCACAGCCTCCCTGAGCCAGCTATCTCGGTTCTCTTCTATCTCTCTCATGATGGGCTCAGGCACATAAGGGTACTCATATCCGTGGGACTGCCGGTATCTAGCCACTATGGCTCTGTCAGCACGGCTCAACTTAGTGAGTTTCCGGTTACCCGCCCTGCTCGGCAGTACTCAAAACTCTGGCTCTTCCAGAGCAATTTCGTCATATAAGATACTGGGGTCTCGGGGTACAACGAGTTTCTGCTCTATCTCCCGGTACCTATGATCTAATTCATCCTCCACCTCTTGTTGAGTAAAAGAACCAGCCGCCCACCAATGATCCACAATGTTATTCTTAATGAGCAGGAACCGTGTACGGTCCATCCCAGCATGGAACCCGGTGAACAGGGGTGCCCACCCCTTATCACGGTGCTCGTACTCTGTGGACGGACTAGTGTGCTCTACCTCCGATTCCGCCTGCGAGGAGACACTGGACGTCCCCGCCTCCGTAGAGCGCGAGCAATCTCTCCTCCCCTTGGCATTGATGTGTCTGGTAGGATTCATCTTTGAACCACCTCCTGAGCCGGCCCAGCCTCCGCTGGAGCATGGGACCCTCGGGCTCTACCTCTAGTGCTAGGAGAAAACGGCACAGGGTTAGACACAGGTATAACACTTGAATACGGTATTTCCCCATCAGACCCCTCATCGCCCAATTCCCAATCCCGCAAGTCCTTGGAATACTTCGGGTATTTGGTTAATTTATCCCCGCTAGGTCCCGGTGGCAATACTCGTGACGGGGCAGGGGCAGTGGCCGGGCCGATGGAGCTATGGGCTGGGGCAGGGGCAACGTTCATGTCATTGTCCAGCAAGCGGGTAATACCGCGACCAAGGGACGCTTTCTTGGGCGCGTTCTCTGCCATGTGTCGCGCCTCTCTCGATGGACCAGGGCTTTTCAGGGCGGCCATTGCCGCGGCCCTGGCTACTCTCCGTGAGGAGAACAGCGCTTCCGGCCCTCGTTTTCCGGTGGAACCGGAAATGATGTCATCAGCTGGGCCCTTAGAATCTTCCTCCGCTCCGTGGTCACGCACCGGAAGTGCGTCGAAGACCGGCATGGGCGTTGGCGGAGCATCCGGTTCGCGGACGGACAAGTAGGCCGCAAGCGTCTCCTTCTCGTCCTCCTCGGTTGCTGCTTTCGCCTGGCGGATGTAAGGGGGTGGGGGTGTCTCCATACCGCTCCGCTGCTGTTTGATGATGTCGGGCTCTTCTAGGGTCGTCTCGGTCTCAGTTTCCGCCGCACTGGGAGTCACCACGGCCGTGGGACTCTTACGGGCCTCCGGCCGCACCAGCGCTCGCCGTTGGAAGGTTTCCGGACTCGTCTGCTCCCTCTTGATGCCTTTGGGGTGGTTCACCGGTAGGCGCATCGCCACCGATGGGGCTCCAACCTCTTCCTCCGAGGATATCAGGATCGGTTCCTCCGCTAGGGAGTCGCCGGGTTCTTCTGCGATACAACCAGTGGGTATAGGTACAAAACAGCCACGCTCCGGTACCTCCACTGCGGTCGCGCTCTTCTCTGTCGCCAGCTCACTCGGTTCAGTAGCGGGCTGGGCCTTGGTTCCTCCCGCTCAGGTGTAACGGGCAACGAGGGCAGTCTTGTCTTTGCCTTCCGCCACCTCCGTCAATGTTCCCGGAGAGGCACCCCGCGGGGTTCCAAACAAAGACCACGGCTCGTTCGGCCAAAGGTAAAACGTGCCACATTGAGGGCATCGTGCCTTGGTGCTCGGTACCGCGCCCGGTATCCCGCAGTGAACGCACAAACACCGGAGGTATTCGTGCTCAGCTACCTCCACTACCAGTAAGCCTCCTGGTAGCTGGTAGATCGTGGTGCTCATCTCAGACATAGTTAGCTCAGGGGTTGAACAGTTCAGTGTCTCAGCTCCTTGCTCCTCGAATGCCAGACACAAGTGAAGCTCTTCGCTCTCGCTTCCTGTCCCTCCCATTGTTGAGGACTCTCCTGATTGGCTCTCCTTGTGCCTCCTCCCTCTGGTGGAATCCAGAGGCGGGGCCTTCTCTCTTTCAGCGTGACGCGACTTGGTTTGTTGACCAGTCACAGTACAGGGGGTTGGGCTTTCGGCTTTTGCGCCGCTCCTCTTGCAAGAAATCTGGGTTTGGCGCCAGACTCTTGCACATTTCCCGCCACATCTCTTTCACTGTCTCTTTGCACAACTCACGTGCTCGCTCCAGGACTGTCGGGAACCGCCATTTTAGATCGGCTCTCTTGCTCCGCGGAGCACATGTAGGGACGGACGCCATCTTGGGTGAGCCCTCCAAATGTACATGTGCCCTATGCTCAGTGTCTACTGGGTATCTCGTACCTAGACACTGACTGGCCTCCACTCGTGTGCTCTGCATTCTGTTTCTGTATCCCACTACTATGAGGTGGCTTTTACCCCAGGCTCAGCGGAACTCCTCTCCTTCATGCACTGTACTCGGTGTCTACAGTGCAAGTGCTCTGTGGTGCGTTTGTGTGGGTGATAGCTAGTGTACCTCTCTTTCCAAGGTACGGGCGTCTCCTACTTTTGGCCACTCATAGCGCGGACCCTGGGCCATGGTCCCTGGCCTAGTTAACAGGCTGACCCCCCAGTTGCCTCACGCTATCTGCCTCAAGGTACTCGGACAGCTATAGCTATTCACCCCTCCTACGCCACCTCCTAAGGGCACCCACGGCGTACGGTGCGAGAGTCTACGCTCCCCTGTCTACCCTCGGTGTGTGCAATTGCGCCCTTCCTTCTCCAGCCCTTGCACGGAGAGTGCATCTCACTCTTTCCGTTTCGCCTCGCTGTAAGCCTGACCTGTTCCGGCATCTCAGCAGCTCGCCTCCAAATGTAACCCTTATTCCCCCCCCCCCCCCCCCGACTCATCTGTGGTGTCTAGAGTGCGTGAGGGCAGATTACATGCGTAGTGGTGGTGCATACCTGTGAGGAACAGGAGGGCCTGAGCTTCCCGCGTTGTTATTGGGGAGAAAGGACCAGGCTTCTGGGCTGGTAGCCTCCATGGTATCTTAGTGGTGCAGCGCCTCCATCTTCTAGAGCTCCCAGGGATATAAGAGAGGACCCGTATAGAAGAACCGCCCTGGTCCAGGGGTGAATGCTCCAAATCACACAACAGTCTTAGTATAAAAGTATTGTCTCTTTATTGGTCAGATCAGTGACTCCAACAGTAGTGGCGACCAGCAGCCACAACAACAACAGCAATGTCTTAGTATCACACAACCGTCTATGGTGCTATCAGCTCTACTAAAAGTGGCTGAGTCGCTCCTTTCCTCTCTTTGCTCCCGTGCGAGCCGCACAGGTGAGACCGCACTGTCTCCTCCAACTCCTCGGACAGAACAGCCACAGAAAGCCTCAGAACCGCCTCGTCACTCACAGGAGCTGGCTGTAAATAGAGTCAGCCCCACTCCTCATGATGTCAGCAGAACCTCCCCTCTGTCTCGTGCCTGCAGCAGAGTCGGGGGCCTGCGTCTACCACTCAGGGCAGGGCTTACAAGGGGGGAAAACGCATGATTACTACTGGGGCCTGTCATTAACAGGACTTACCACAGTAGGAGGAAGATGTATAGCCTGTGCTATTTACAGGGGGCTACACCAAGAATTGGCAATCAGATTAATCCCTGGATCAACATCCTTCCCATGTATACTTATTTGGTATATCCCTGTATACCTTTCCCATCTAAAAAGATGTCCAACCTTTTTTTGAACAAATCTATTGTACCTGCCATCACAGTCTCCATGGGTAATGAATCCCACACTGTAACTGCCCTTACTGTAAAGAACCCTTTCCTTTGTTGCTGGTGAAATCTCCTTTCCTCCAACCTTAAGGGGTGGCCCTGAGTCCTTAGTACTGCCCGTGGGATGAATAGTTCTTTTGAAAGCTCCTTGTATTGTCCCCGAATATATTTGTATATAGAGTGACAGATATGAGGGAACGGTAGGGAAAAGGGGATATTACGGCCCTCAATTAGTGCAGGGTTTCTGCTCCACTCCACGGTTTGGAGGTTTACCAAGGGGAATCCAGGCCGGGACTTCTAGCTCTCCCAGATTTCACAGGACTGGAGCAGCTAATTGGGCAGGGAGATGATTAAAAGGCTGCTCTGAACAGAGCAAGACAGAGCTGTTTGACTCTCAAGAGGAGGGTGTGCTGAAAAGCTGTGTTATGCTGAAGAAAAGCAAAGACTTTTGTTTTATTTGTTTGATTTACTCCTGTTATCTGCTGTAGCATGTTGTATGCAAAATAAACAGGCCAAGCTTTTCACCTCTGTGTCAGGAGACTGTCTCCTCTACCTGGAAGGCTATGTGACAGTGCTGATCCCTGGACAAAAGGTACAGAGCAAGAAGGTACTTTGTCACAATAGTTATCATATCCCCTCTTAGACGCCTCTTTTCTAATGTAAATAAATCTAATTTAGCTAGCCTCTCCTCATAAGTTAGATTGTCCATCCCCTTTATTAATTTGGTGGCTCTTCTCTGCACTCTCTCTAGTTCCATAATGTCTTTTCTTAGGATTGGTGCCCAAAATGGTACTCCATATTCAAGGTGTGGTCTTACTAATGCTTTGTAAAGGGGCATAATTATGTTTACTTCCCTTCCATCCATTGCCCGTTTGCAGCCACTGCATGACATTGGGCACTATTGCTAAGCCTGCTGTCTACAAGCACTCCTAAATCCTTCTCCTTCAAGGATTTCCCCAATATATCTCCATTTAATTTGTAAGTCGCCTTTTTATTCTTGCATCCCAAATGCATAACCTTACATTTATCTGTATTAAACCTCATCTGCCATTTACCTGCCCACGTTTCCAGTCTCTCCAAGTCCTTCTGAAGAGAAATTAGATTCTGCTCTGATTCTATTACCTTACACAATTTAGTATCATCAGCCAAGATGGAGACTTTGCTCTCGATCCCAGCCTCAAGGTCACTAATAAACAGGTTAAAAAGCAGGGGTCCCAGTACCGATCCTTGAGGTACTCCACTCACGACTTTAGCCCAACCTGAAAAAGTTCCATTTATGACAACCCTCTGCTGTCTGTCCTTTAACCAGTTTTCAATCCAGGTGCATATATTATTACCGAGTTTAATTTTCTTTATTTTGTCCACCAACCTCTTGTGTGGAACCGTATCAAAAGCCTTTGCAAAATCTAAGTAGCCCACATCAACTGCATTACCCTGGTCTAAATTCCTACTTACCTCCTCAAAGAAACAAATAAGGTTAGTTTGGCATGATCTATCCTTCATAAATCCATGCTGACTATTACTTATAATTTTGTTTTCCATTAGGTATTCCTGAATATTGTCCCGTATTAAACCTTCAAGTAGTTTTGCCACTATTGAAGTCAGGCTTAAAGGTCTGTAATTCCCTGGTTCTGATCTAGCTCCCTTTTAAATATAGGCACCACATCTGCTTAACTCCAATTACACAGAGCCCGACACCTCTAGTACTGGGTGTATACGGATACACAGAGCCCGACACCTCTAGAACTGGTTATATATGGATACACAGAGCCTGACACCTCTAGGACTGGGTATATATGGATACACAGAGCCCAACACCACTAGTACTGGGTGTATACGGATACACAGAGCCCGACACCTCTAGGACTGGGTGTATATGGATACACAGAGCCCGACACCTCTAGGACTGGGTGTATATGGATACACAGAGCCCGACACCACTAGGACTGGGTGTATACAGATACACAGAGCCTGACACCTCTAGGACTGGGTGTATATGGATACATAGAGCCTGACACCACTAGGACTGGGTGTATACAGATACACAGAGCCCGACACCTCTAGGACTGGGTATATATGGATACACAGAGCCTGACACCTCTAGGACTGGGTGTATATGGATACACAGAGCCCGACACCTCTAGGACTGGGTGTATACGGATACACAGAGCCCGACACCTCTAGGACTGGGTGTATACAGATACACAGAGCCTGACACCTCTAGGACTGGGTGTATATGGATACACAGAGCCCGACACCTCTAGGACTGGGTGTATACAGATACACAGAGCCCGACACCTCTAGGACTGGGTATATATGGATACACAGAGCCTGACACCTCTAGGACTGGGTGTATATGGATACACAGAGCCCGACACCTCTAGGACTGGGTGTATACGGATACACAGAGCCCGACACCACTAGGACTGGGTGTATACAGATACACAGAGCCCGACACCTCTAGGACTGGGTGTATATGGATACACAGAGCCTGACACCTCTAGGACTGGGTGTATATGGATACACAGAGCCCGACACCTCTAGGACTGGGTGTATATGGATACACAGAGCCCGACACCTCTAGGACTGGGTGTATACGGATACACAGAGCTGACACCTCTAGGACTGGGTGTATATGGATACACAGAGCCTGACACCTCTAGGACTGGGTGTATACAGATACACAGAGCCTGACACCTCTAGGACTGGGTGTATATGGATACACAGAGCAGTGAAGAAATTAGACCAATTAGAAGATTTTATATCAAAGAATATTTCCCAGTTTATTTGGGGTCACTTGTGTTTGGGGGTGATGGGGCGTCTCTTGCGTCCGTCAGATTTCAGGTACTCGCTGAGTTTGGGTCGGGAGATGAGACGTTCATGGTGCGCAGAGAGGAGGGGGAAGGAAGAGAGACATCCTGGGGACAGGTCAAGGTGACATTGCAAGATGTCCAGGAGGTTATAATCCGCGTACGAGATCTGCAATGGGGGGGAGAGGGAGATCAATCAGTGTGAGGGAGGGGGGCAGAGCTCGCGGTGACAGGCAGCTCGCGGTGACAGATAACTCGCGGTGACAGCTCGCGGTGACAGACAGCTCGCGGTGACAGACAGCTCGCCTTGACAGCTCGCGGTGACAGACAGCTCGCGGTGACAGACAGCTCGCCGTGACAGATAGCTCGCGGTGACAGACAGCTCGCCGTGACAGCTCGCCGTGACAGACAGCTCGCCGTTACAGACAGCTCGCCGTGACAGACAGCTCGCCGTGACAGACAGCTCGCCGTGACAGACAGCTCGCCGTGACAGACAGCTCGCGGTGACAGACAGCTCGCGGTGACAGACAGCTCGCCGTGACAGACAGTTCGCCGTGACAGACAGCTCGCCGTGACAGACAGCTCGCCGTGACAGACAGCTCGCGGTGACAGACAGCTCGCCGTGACAGCTCACCGTGACAGACAGCTCGCCGTGACAGACAGCTCGCCGTGACAGACAGCTCGCCGTGACAGACAGCTCGCCGTGACAGACAGCTCGCCGTGACAGACAGCTCGCGGTGACAGACAGCTCGCCGTGACAGACAGTTCGCCGTGACAGACAGCTCGCGGTGACAGACAGCTCGCCGTGACAGACAGCTCGCCGTGACAGACAGCTCGCGGTGACAGACAGCTCGCCGTGACAGACAGCTCGCGGTGACAGACAGCTCGCCGTGACAGCTCGTGGTGACAGACAGCTCGCGGTGACAGACAGCTCGCGGTGACAGACAGCTCGCGGTGACAGACAGCTCGCCGTGACAGACAGTTCGCCGTGACAGACAGCTCGCGGTGACAGACAGCTCGCCGTGACAGACAGCTCGCCGTGACAGACAGCTCGCGGTGACAGACAGCTCGCCGTGACAGACAGCTCGCGGTGACAGACAGCTCGCCGTGACAGCTCGTGGTGACAGACAGCTCGCGGTGACAGACAGCTCGCGGTGACAGAAAGCTCGCGGTGACAGACAGCTCGCCGTGACAGCTCGCCGTGACAGACAGCTCGCGGTGACAGACAGCTTGCGGTGACAGACAGCTCGCTGTCACAGCTCGCCGTGAGAGACAGCTCGCGGTGACAGACAGCTCGCGGTGACAGACAGCTCGCGGTGACAGACAGCTCGCGGTGACAGACAGCTCGCGGTGACAGACAGCTCGCGGTGACAGACAGCTCGCCGTGACAGCTCGCCATGACAGACAGCTCGCCGTGACAGACAGCTCTCGGTGACAGGCAGCTCGCGGTGACAGGCAGCTCGCGGTGACAGCTCGCAGTGACAGGCAGCTCGCGGTGACAGACAGCTCGCAGTGACAGGCAGCCCGCGGTGACAGACAGCTCGCGGTGACAGACAGCTCGCGGTGACAGACAGCTCGCCGTGACAGACAGCTCGCCATGAAAGACAGCTCGCCGTGACAGCTCGCGGTGACAGCTCGCGGTGACAGACAGCTCTGATATCCTTACCTTGTCTCCCACCAAGAACTTTGAGCCCTTGGAATTCTGGGAAAGGATTCTCTCGAATGGAGCCAGCTGATTGGGCAAATTCTGAATATACTTCTCTTTACCGGATTCCTGTGGGATAGAGAGTGGTAACCCACAGATCCCAATGCAAACCAATATATCCCCCCCATCACACCAATATACCCCCCCCATCACACCAATATATCCCCCCATCACACCAATATATCCCCCCCATCAAACCAATATATCCCCCCATCACACCAATATATCCCCCCCCATCACACCAATATACCCCCCCATCACACCAACATACCCCCCCATATACACACAGATCCCAATGCACCCCAATATACCCCCCCATACACACACACATCAATATACACACACACACACACCAATATACCCCCCCATCACACCAACATACCCCCCATATACACACACATCAATATATCCCCCCCATCACGCCAACGCTGAAGAAAATTCAGATGATGTACACACACACACACACACACACACACACACACACACACACACACACACACACACACACACACATATATACACACACACACACACACACACACACACACACACACACACACACACACACACACACACACACACACACACACACACACACACACACACACACACACACACATATATACACACACACACACACACACATATACACACATATACACACACACACACACACACACACACACACACACACACACACACACACACACACACACACACACATACACACATATACACACACATACACACACACATATACACACACACATATACACATATACACACACCCACCAATATACCCCACACACCCCTATATGTAAATATATAGACACAGTTGTTATCGCACACATACAAGGAAGGCACTTTGTAGGTTGGGATACCTTGTAATGGGCCCACGTATTAGCCGTACCAGGTTCCCCGGGGAATACGGTGGGACGCACCATTACAAGGCGCCACTACCTGAGCGCTCTCTCGCGATTCACGTACGTAGTCAAAGAAGATCAGGCGCGCGAACTTCTGTCTCAGGTCCTCTACTCCATCATTCACCATATCAATGAGCGCGCTCTCCCGGTCACTGCCCCCCGTCACCGCTGCGAGAGCGTCACAAGGAGAGACCGCAGGAGAGTGTTACACCAAAATGCTGCACCACAGTGTGAGGAAGCTTCCGAGACAGCCATCAGAGAGAGAGCGTACGTGTAAAGAGACAGCCACCAGAGAGAGAGCGTACGTGTAAAGAGACAGCCACCAGAGAGAGAGAGCGTACGTGTAAAGAGACAGCCACCAGAGAGAGAGAGAGCGTACGTGTAAAGAGACAGCCACCAGAGAGAGAGAGCGTACGTGTAAAGAGACAGCCACCAGAGAGAGAGAGCGTACGTGTAAAGAGACAGCCACCAGAGAGAGAGAGAGCGTACGTGTAAAGAGACAGCCATCAGAGAGAGAGCGTACGTGTAAAGAGACAGCCACCAGAGAGAGAGAGAGCGTACATGTAAAGAGACAGCCACCAGAGAGAGAGCGTACGTGTAAAGAGACAGCCATCAGAGAGAGAGAGCGTACGTGTAAAGAGACAGCCATCAGAGAGAGAGAGCGTACGTGTAAAGAGACAGCCACCAGAGAGAGAGCGTACATGTAAAGAGACAGCCACCAGAGAGAGAGAGTATGTATGTGTGTGAGGTGTCCCCGTGCCTGAGGACCTGTATATGTGTGTGACGTGTCCCTGTGCCTGGGGACCTGTATGTGTGTGTGACGTGTCCCTGTGCCTGGGGACCTGTACGTGTGTGACGTGTCCCTGTCCCTGGGGACCTGTATGTGTGTGACGTGTCCCTGTGCCTGGGGACCTGTATGTGTGTGACGTGTCCCCGTGCCTGGGGACCTGTATGTGTGTGACGTGTCCCTGTGCCTGGGGACCTGTATGTGTGTGACGTGTCCCTGTCCCTGGGGACCTGTATGTGTGTGACGTGTCCCTGTGCCTGGGGACCTGTATGTGTGTGACGTGTCCCCGTGCCTGGGGACCTGTATGTGTGTGACGTGTCCCTGGGCCTGGGGACCTGTATGTGTGTGTGAGATGTTCCTGTGCCTCGGGACCTGTATGTGTGACGTGTCCCCGTGCCTGGGGACCTGTATGTGTGTGACGTGTCCCTGGGCCTGGGGACCTGTATGTGTGTGTGAGATGTTCCTGTGCCTGGGGACCTGTATGTGTGACGTGTCCCTGTGGCTTGGGACCTGTATGTGTGATGTGTCCCCGTGCCTGGGGACCTGTATGTGTGTGACATGTCGCTGTGCCTGGGGACCTGTATGTGTGTGACGTGTCACTGTGCCTGGGGACCTGTATGTGTGTGACGTGTCCCTGTGCCTGGGGACCTGTATGTGTGTGACGTGTCCCTGTGCCTGGGGACCTGTATGTGTGTGACGTGTCCCTGTGCCTGGGGACATGTATGTGTGTGACGTGTCCCCGTGCCTGGGGACCTGTATGTGTGTGAGGTGTCCCCGTGCCTGGGGACCTGTATGTGTGTGACGTGTCCCCGTGCCTGGGGACCTGTATGTGTGTGACATGTCCCTGTGCCTGGGGACCTGTATGTGTGTGACGTGTCCCCGTGCCTGGGGACCTGTATGTGTGTGACGTGTCCCCGTGCCTGGGGACCTGTATGTGTGTGACGTGTCCCCATGCCTGGGGACCTGTATGTGTGTGACATGTCCCTGTGCCTGGGGACCTGTATGTGTGTGACGTGTCCCCGTGCCTGGGGACATGTATGTGTGTGACGTGTCCCCGTGCCTGGGGACCTGTATGTGTGTGACGTGTCCCCGTGCCTGGGGACCTGTATGTGTGTGCCGTGTCCCTGTGCCTGGGGACCTGTATGTGTGTGACGTGTCCCTGTCCCTGGGGACCTGTACGTGTGTGACGTGTCCCCGTGCCTGGGGACCTGTACGTGTGTGACGTGTCCCTGTGCCTGGGGACCTGTATGTGTGTGACGTGTCCCCATGCCTGGGGACCTGTATGTGTGTGACGTGTCCCTGTGCCTGGGGACCTGTATGTGTGTGACGTGTCCCTGTGCCTGGGGACCTGTATGTGTGTGAGGTGTCCCCGTGCCTGGGGACCTGTATGTGTGTGACGTGTCCCTGGGGACCTGTATGTGTGTGGCGTGTCCCTGTGCCTGGGGACATGTATGTGTGTGAGGTGTCCCTGTGCCTGGGGACCTGTATGTGTGTGACGTGTCCCAGTGCCTGCCAGCCCTCCGTGTGAGAGAGTGTGCACGTGTAAAGAGACAGCCCTCCGTGTGAGAGTGTGCACGTGTAAAGAGACAGCCCTCCGTGTGAGAGTATGCACGTGTAAAGAGACAGCCCTCAGTGTGTGAGAATATGCACGTGTAAAGAGACAGCCCTCCATGTGAGAGAGTATGCACGTGTAAAGAGACATCCTTCCGTGTGAGAGAGTATGCACGTGTAAAGAGACAGCCCTCAGTGTGAGAGAGTATGCACGTGTAAAGAGACAGCCCTCAGTGTGAGAGAGTATGCACGTGTAAAGAGACAGCCCTCAGTGTGAGAGAGTATGCACGTGTAAAGAGACAGCCCTCCGTGTGAGAGTGTGCACGTGTAAAGAGACAGCCCTCCGTGTGAGAGAGTATGCACGTGTAAAGAGACAGCCCTCAGTGTGAGAGAGTATGCACGTGTAAAGAGACAGCCCTCAGTGTGAGAGAGTATGCACGTGTAAAGAGACAGCCCTCCGTGTGAGAAAGAGTGCACGTGTAAAGGGACATCCCCAAGCGTGAGAGTATGCACGTGTAAAGAGACAGCCCTCCGTGTGAGAGAGTATGCACGTGTAAAGAGACAGCCCTCAGTGTGTGAGAATATGCACGTGTAAAGAGACAGCCCTCCATGTGAGAGAGTATGCACGTGTAAAGAGACAGCCCTCAGTGTGTGAGAATATGCACGTGTAAAGAGACAGCCCTCCGTGTGAGAGAGTATGCACGTGTAAAGAGACATCCCCAAGCATGAGAGTATGCATGTGTAAAGAGACAGCCCTCACTGTTAGCAACAGCCCTCAGAGTGAGTGTGCATGTGTAAAGAGACAGCCTTCAAGTGAGAGAGAGCACACACGTGTAAAGAGACAGCCCCCCATGTGAGAGAGTGGTCTCACCGTGTTTGCGTCCCAGGTATCGGAGTATAGTGTTACTTTGGTACAGCGTGAAGTCCCCGTCCGCCAACCCAGGGAGCTGTCCGAAGACCTGCGAGACAGACAGACTGCTAGAGAGACTGCTAGAGAGACTGCGAGACAGACAGACTGCGAGACAGAGAGACTGCTAGAGAGACTGCGAGACAGAGAGACTGCGAGGGAGACTGCGAGACAGACAGACTGCTAGAGAGACTGCTAGACAGAGACTGCGAGACAGAGAGACTGCGAGGGAGACTGCGAGACAGAGAGACTGCTAGAGAGACTGCGAGACAGAGAGACTACTAGAGAGACTGCGAGACAGAGAGACTGCTAGAGAGACTGCTAGAGAGACAGAGAGACTGCTAGAGAGACAGAGAGACTGCTAGAGAGACTGCGAGACAGAGAGACTGCTAGAGAGACTGCGAGACAGAGAGACTGCTAGACAGACTGCGAAACAGAGAGACTGCTAAAGAGACTGCGAGACAGAGAGACTGCGAGACAGAGAGAGTGCTAGAGAGACTGCGAGACAGAGACTGCAAGAGAGACTGCGAGACAGAGAGACTGTGAGGCAGAGACTGCTAGAGAGACTGCGAGACAGATAGACTGCGAGACCGAGAGACTGCTAGAGACTGCGAGACAGAGAGACTGCTAGAGACTGCTAGAGAGACTGCGAGACAGAGAGACTGCTAGAGAGACTGCGAGACAGAGAGACTACTAGAGAGACTGCGAGACAGAGAGACAGAGAGACTGCGAGACAGAGAGACTGCGAGAGAGACTGCGAGACAGAGAGACTGCTAGAGAGACTGCGAGACAGAGAGACTGCTAGAGAGACTGCTAGAGAGACTGCGAGACAGAGACTGCGAGACAGAGAGACTGCTAGAGAGACTGCGAGAGAGACTGCGAGACAGAGGGACTGCTAGAGAGACTGCGAGACAGAGAGACTGCGAGACAGAGAAACTGACCATTACTGAGAGACTGCTAAAGAAAGGAGTCACAGAGAGAGACTTCTAAAGAGAGTGACAATAGGTAATCTCGCATGTAATAGAGATAGAGGGACTGCCAGAGAGACTGCAAATGAGAGTGTCACAGGTTGAGGGGATGTCTCACCGCTGATTTCTTCAGATCACTAGTGAACCAATCGGACATCTGAACCTCGTCCTCTGTCCAGGGGATCCCCTGGTCCGCCAACAGCAGCCGCAGGGCCTCCGCCCGCCCTGGGGGAGAGGAGACGTGTGGGGTTATATACAGGGCCTCCGCCCGCCCTGGGGAGAGGAGACGTGTGGGGTTATATACAGGGCCTCCGCCCGCCCTGGGGGAGAGGAGACGTGTGGGGTTATATACAGGGCCTCCGCCCGCCCTGGGGGAGAGGAGACGTGTGGGGTTATATACAGGGCCTCCGCCCGCCCTGGGGGAGAGGAGACGTGTGGGGTTATATACAGGGCCTCCGCCCGCCCTGGGGGAGAGGAGACGTGTGGGGTTATAGACAGGGCCTCCGCCCGCCCTGGGGAGAGGAGACGTGTGGGGTTATATACAGGGCCTCCGCCCGCCCTGGGGGAGAGGAGACGTGTGGGGTTATATACAGGGCCTCCGCCCGCCCTGGGGGAGAGGAGACGTGTGGGGTTATATACAGGGCCTCCGTCCGCCCTGGGGGAGAGGAGACGTGTGGGGTTATATACAGGGCCTCCGCCCGCCCTGGGGGAGAGGAGACGTGTGGGGTTATATACAGGGCCTCCGCCCGCCCTGGGGGAGAGGAGACGTGTGGGGTTATATACAGGGCCTCCGCCCGCCCTGGGGGAGAGGAGACGTGTGGGGTTATATACAGGGCCTCCGCCCGCCCTGGGGGAGAGGAGACGTGTGGGGTTATATACAGGGCCTCCGCCCGCCCTGGGGGAGAGGAGACGTGTGGGGTTATATACAGGGCCTCCGCCCGCCCTGGGGGGAGAGGAGACGTGTGGGGTTATATACAGGGCCTCCGCCCGCCCTGGGGGAGAGGAGACGTGTGGGGTTATATACAGGGCACATGTCCTATATACAGGGCCTCCGCCCGCCCTGGGGGAGAGGAGACGTCTGGGGTTATATACAGGGCACATGTCCTATATACAGGGCCTCCGCCCGCCCTGGGGGAGAGGAGACGTGTGGGGTTATATACAGGGCCTCCGCCCGCCCTGGGGGAGAGGAGACGTGTGGGGTTATATACAGGGCCTCCGCCCGCCCTGGGGGAGAGGAGACGTGTGGGGTTATATACAGGGCCTCCGCCCGCCCTGGGGGAGAGGAGACGTGTGGGGTTATATACAGGGCCTCCGCCCGCCCTGGGGAGAGGAGACGTGTGGGGTTATATACAGGGCCTCCGCCCGCCCTGGGGGAGAGGAGACTTGTGGGGTTATATACAGGGCACATGTCCTATATACAGGGCACATGTCCTATATACAGGGCACATGTCCTATATACAGGGCACATGTCATATATACAGGGCACATGTCCTATATACAGGGCCTCCACCCTTCCTGGGGGGAGAGGAGACGTGTGGGGTTATATACAGGGCACATGTCCTATATACAGGTTCTCCGCCCGCCCTGGGGGGAGAGGAGACGTGTGGGGTTATATACAGGGCACATGTCCTATATACAGGTTCTCCGCCCGCCCTGAGGGGAGAGGAGACTTGTGGGGTTATATACAGGGCACATGTCCTATATACAGGGCCTCTGCCCTCCCTGTGGGGAGAGGAGACTAGTGGGGTTATATACAGGGCACATGTCCTATATACAGGGCCTCCACCCTCCCTGGGGGGAGAGGAGACGTGTGGGGTTATATACAGGGCACATGTCCTATATACAGGGCACATGTCCTATATACAGGGCACATGTCCTATATACAGGGCACATGTCCTATATACAGTGTCTCCGCCCTCCCTGGGGGGAGAAGAGACTTGTGGGGTTATATACAAGGCACATGTCCTATATACAGGGCACATGTCCTATATACAGGGCACATGGCCTATATACAGGGCACATGTCCTATATACAGGGCACATGTCCTATATACAGGGCACATGTCCTATGTACAGGGCCTCCGCCCTCCCTGGGGGAGAGGAGACTTGTGGGGTTATATACAGGGCACATGTCCTATATACAAGGCACATGTCCTAAATACAGGGCACATGTCCTATATACAGGGCACATGTCCTATATACAAGGCACATGTCCTATATACAGGGCACATGTCCTATATACAGGGCACATGTCCTATATACAGTGTCTCAGCTGCTCACATGCACAGGACAGGCGGAGGCGGCCCGAGGACCAGAGCAATAAGGCACCCGCTGGATGAGCGATAGAGGGGTGAGCTCAATGTCCGGGAGGGTGACAGAGAGGGACCAAGCTCAGGGAGGGGTGTTCTGGGATGTGGGGAAGTAGGGTGCGTCTCCAGGAGAGACTTAGTGGGGGGTTCAGGATTATTGGGGTCTCAGCAGGAGTATGGGGGGTTCATGAGGAGTATGGGGGCGGGGTTCCAGGAGTAGTATTTAGGGGTTAAGGAGGAGTATAGGGGGTGCAGGAGCAGTAATTGCGGGTTCAGGGGTATGGGGAAGATTCAGGGGGTGTATTTGGGGATGCAGGAGGAGTATTTGTGGGTTCATGAGGAATATTTGGGGGTTCAGGAGGAATAATCTGGTCTGTAACTGTTACATAAGCCTATAATATATATTTTCTTTAACTGTGCATGCAATGTCTTGTATATAATGTATATACCCTGCTCATTTATGTAACTGTACTTATAACCATGTATTATTTGTTTTACTCTGTGCCAAGGACATACTTGAAAACGAGAGGTAACTCTCAATGTATTACTTCCTGGTAAAACATTTTATAAATAAATAAATATTTGGGGTTTCAGGAGGAATATTTGGTGGTTCATGAGGAATATTTGGGGGTTCATGAGGAATATTTGGGGGTTCAGGAGGAATATTTGGGGGGGTTCAGGTGTTTTTAGAAGTTTTCGATCCCACACTGACCTCTGAAAGGGAAATATGTCAGGACATATCCAGGCACTGAGAAAAAAAGAGACAGCACACAGTTATTAGACATCCATATATTGCAAAAAGAGACAATATTAGACAGCAAAAAACAGTGTGGCAAGAGGTGTGAATTGCTGCAGCTCTCACTTGTCAGAGTGTAGCTGTCTCAGGTCTGTGTATCTGGCTGTCTCTCAGCAGGTTGTGGGCTGTCTCTCAGCAGGCTGGGGTCTGTGTATCTGGCTGTCTCTCAGCAGGCTGGGGTCTGTGCATCTGTCTGTCTCTCAGCAGGCTTGGGTCTGTGTATCTGGCTGTCTCTCAGCAGGCTGGGGTCTGTGTATCTGGCTGTCTCTCAGCAGGTTGTGGGCTGTCTCTCAGCAGGCTGGGGTCTGTGTATCTGGCTGTCTCTCAGCAGGCTGGGGTCTGTGTATCTGGCTGTCTCTCAGCAGGTTGTGGGCTGTCTCTCTCTGGCTCAGGCTTATATAGGAATCAACTTCTGCTGAGTCACAATGAGAGAGTAAAGGGATCCCGTGAGACAGTATGGGGAGTGGGAGAGGGACGGGAGGGACAGGTATAGAGAGACGGGGAGGGACAGGTATAGAGAGATGGGGAGGGAAAGGTATAGAGAGACGGGGAGGGACAGGTATAGAGAGACGGGGATGGACAGGTATAGAGGGACAGGGAGGGACAGCTATAGAGGGACGGGGAGGGACAGGTATAGAGGGACGGGGAGGGACAGGTATAGAGGGACAGGGAGGGACAGCTATAGAGGGACGGGGAGGGACAGCTATAGAGGAACGGGGAGGGACAGCTATAGAGGGACGGGGAGGGACAGGTATAGAGAGATGGGGAGGGACAGGTATAGAGAGACGGGGAGGGACAGCTATAGAGGGACGGGGAGGGACAGCTATAGAGGGACGGGGAGGGACAGGTATAGAGGGACGGGGAGGGACAGGTATAGAGAGATGGAGAGGGACAGGTATAGAGAGACGGGGAGGGACAGGTATAGAGAGACGGGGAGGGACAGGTATAGAGAGACGGGGAGGGACAGGTATAGAGAGACAGGGAGGGACAGGTATAGAGAGATGGGGAGGGACAGGTATAGAGAGATGGGGAGGGACAGTTTTAGATGGACGGGGAGGGACAGGTAAGAGGGATGTGGAGGGACAGGTATAGAGGGACGGGGAGGGACAGGTATAGAGGGACGGGGAGGGACAGGTATAGAGGGACGGGAGGGACAGGTTATAACTCTGTGCCCAGGACATGCGTGAGAGCGAGAGGTAACTCTCACTGTATTACTTCCTGTAACACATGTTATACCTCTGTGCCCAGGACATGCGTGGCTTTTGTAGTGTTTGCTTTACACCATTTACTTGCTAGGTATAATCCCTCCACTTCAGCAAAATAATGTGGTTTTCTGCTTGAGTTCAGTAATTTTCAGTCTCATCTTTGGGTATTATGGCATTCACTCTTCACACTTTGGGTGCCTGTTCTACTCCCAAGATACATAGACAGACTTTACTTGCAGAAAAAAAAAATATATTCTTTGCAGTGGAATATTTCTTTCACTCCCAGCAGGGCGACTCAACACTCAGCAATTGGCTTTGGGATACCTTTTACACAGCTCAGCAATTCCTTTTTCCCCGGTAGGACAATTTTACCCTCAGCACTTGTTTACTGAAAATTCCCCTGCTTCAGCACAGTCTTGCATCAATTTTCACACTTTTCTGCATATACTCCATTCACAGCTGGTAGTCCTATGCGGTGTGGCAGCCTTTACGTGCAGAATCAGTACCGCTCGTGGGTCTCCATCTGTTTTCACTGCTTCAGCGAAACATTTGAAAACAACAAACGCCTATCCCTTTTAAGGGCTAACTTACTTCTTGAACCCTGACTACGGCTGGAAGGCAAAACCCCTATTTCAATGACCATATTATACTTTATTGTGATAGGCAAGTAAGGTTTACCTGCTTCAGCACAGTCTCTCTCTCTCCTCTTGGAATCGGGGAAAAGAGTCCATCTGTGGTTTTGTGGCTTTCTTCAGTGCAGAGTAGATTTCCTGCCTGGATGTGTATCCCTTTAATTCTGGTCTCTGCTGCATGTGATTCTTTGTTTATGTTGCTCAGGCTGTTTGTAGGCAAAAGCACAAAAAAAATTCACAGGCAATCTCGGGGGCCCCTTTTAACTTCAAGGGCCATCTCTCATCCCACTTCTGACACCATATGTAAGAGGACATGTGCAGAGGTATGCAATGGAGACTTTTTTAAGGTAAAATTAAATAAGGCTTTTATTGCGCCTGTTTCTTTAACACAAGAAAATCATCCAAACATATGCAAATAAGGGGTCAAACAAAGCTTCTGTTCCACTTGGGAGTATTTCTAGTGAAACCTATGCAGTCCACAACTCCCTTTGGATAAGCATGTCTCCCAGCCCCAAACATATCTTGATATGTTCAGATATACAGAAAGTCTTAGAAAGGAAAGTCTTATCTGTCTCTTGTAGGGGAAGGCTTCTTTGTTCTTCTGGTGTCCACACCTTTGGGCAATAAGGCAATGTCAGGATCAAGGTTTAGAAGTACTTTCCCCTGTGTCTTGCTGGCAGCCTCTTCTGGTAGGCTCAAGACGTCTGTCCCTATGGTCAGTCCCACAACTTGTGAGACTCAGGAGCAATCTCACTTCCTGTCTCAAAGACAGGCTTTTCTGAGAAACCTAATCAGCCAGGTGGTGTTGGTTAATTGACTACCAGCAGTTAACCACCACACTGCTGGATTAGAGGCACATTTCCTGAACAGGGATAAATCCCCTGTTACATATATACTCACCATTTGATATCAACTTGGCAACTCTACTAGCAGCCTTAACACCCTGTATTACATCACATTGAAGTGTACTAAAGTACAGTGCACAGCATTGACACCCTGTATTACATCACTTTTTACTGTACTAAAGTACGGTACATAGCCTTAACACCCTGTATTACACCACTTTTTACTGTACTAAAGTACTGTGCACAGCCTTGATACCCTGTATTACATCAATTTGTACTGTACTAAAGTACGGTGCACAGCCTTTATACCCTGTATTACATCACTTTTTACTGTACTAAAGTACGGTGCACAGCCTTGATACCCTGTATTACATCAATTTGTACTGTACTAAAGTACGGTGCACAGCCTTTATACCCTGTATTACATCAATTTGTACTGTACTAAAGTACGGTGCACAGCCTTTATACCCTGTATTACATCACTTTGTACTGTACTAAAGTACGGTGCACAGCCTTAACACCCTGTATTACACCACTTTTTACTGTACTAAAGTACTGTGCACAGCCTTGATACCCTGTATTACATCAATTTGTACTGTACTAAAGTACGGTGCACAGCCTTTATACCCTGTATTACATCACTTTTTACTGTACTAAAGTACGGTGCACAGCCTTGATACCCTGTATTACATCACTTTGTACTGTACTAAAGTACGGTGCACAGCCTTGATACCCTGTATTACATCACTTTGTACTGTACTAAAGTACGGTGCACAGCCTTTATACCCTGTATTACATCACTTTTTACTGTACTAAAGTACGGTGCACAGCCTTGATACCCTGTATTACATCACTTTGTACTGTACTAAAGTACGGTGCACAGCCTTGATACCCTGTATTACATCACTTTGTACTGTACTAAAGTACGGTGCACAGCCTTGATACCCTGTATTACATCACTTTTTACTGTACTAAAGTACGGTGCACAGCCTTGATACCCTGTATTACATCACTTTGTACTCTACTAAAGTACGGTGCACAGCCTTTATACCCTGTATTACATCACTTTGTACTGTACTAAAGTACGATGCACAGCCTTGATACCCTGTATTACACCACTTTGTACTGTACTAAAGTACGGTGCACAGCCTTGATACCCTGTATTACATCACTTTGTACTGTACTAAAGTACGGTGCACAGCCTTGATACCCTGTATTACATCACTTTGTACTCTACTAAAGTACGGTGCACAGCCTTTATACCCTGTATTACATCACTTTGTACTGTACTAAAGTACGATGCACAGCCTTGATACCCTGTATTACACCACTTTGTACTGTACTAAAGTACGGTGCACAGCCTTGATACCCTGTATTACATCACTTTGTACTGTACTAAAGTACGGTGCACAGCCTTGATACCCTGTATTACACCACTTTGTACTGTACTAAAGTACGGTGCACAGCCTTGATACCCTGTATTACATCACTTTGTACTGTACTAAAGTACGGTGCACAGCCTTGATACCCTGTATTACACCACTTTGTACTGTACTAAAGTACGGTGCACAGCCTTGATACCCTGTATTACATCACTTTGTACTGTACTAAAGTACGGTGCACAGCCTTTATACCCTGTATTACATCACTTTGTACTGTACTAAAGTACGGTGCACAGCCTTGATACCCTGTATTACATCACTTTGTACTGTACTAAAGTACGGTGCACAGCCTTGATACCCTGTATTACATCACTTTGTACTGTACTAAAGTACGGTGCACAGCCTTGATACCCTGTATTACATCACTTTGTACTGTACTAAAGTACGGTGCACAGCCTTGATACCCTGTATTACACCACTTTGTACTGTACTAAAGTACGGTGCACAGCCTTTATACCCTGTATTACATCACTTTGTACTGTACTAAAGTACGGTGCACAGCCTTGATACCCTGTATTACACCACTTTGTACTGTACTAAAGTACGGTGCACAGCCTTGATACCCTGTATTACACCACTTTGTACTGTACTAAAGTACGGTGCACAGCCTTGATACCCTGTATTACACCACTTTGTACTGTACTAAAGTACGGTGCACAGCCTTGATACCCTGTATTACACCACTTTGTACTGTACTAAAGTACGGTGCACAGCCTTGATACCCTGTATTACACCACTTTGTACTGTACTAAAGTACGGTGCACAGCCTTGATACCCTGTATTACATCACTTTGTACTGTACTAAAGTACGGTGCACAGCCTTGATACCCTGTATTACACCACTTTGTACTGTACTAAAGTACGGTGCACAGCCTTGATACCCTGTATTACACCACTTTGTACTGTACTAAAGTACGGTGCACAGCCTTGATACCCTGTATTACACCACTTTGTACTGTACTAAAGTACGGTGCACA
Source organism: Ascaphus truei (assembly GCF_040206685.1). Lineage (NCBI taxonomy): Eukaryota > Metazoa > Chordata > Amphibia > Anura > Ascaphidae > Ascaphus > Ascaphus truei. Next base: position 266,965 of record NW_027456761.1, on the reverse strand, counting down.
GCCTTGATACCCTGTATTACATCACTTTGTACTGTACTAAAGTACGGTGCACAGCCTTTATACCCTGTATTACATCACTTTGTACTGTACTAAAGTACGGTGCACAGCCTTTATACCCTGTATTACATCACTTTGTACTGTACTAAAGTACGGTGCACAGCCTTGATACCCTGTATTACATCACTTTGTACTGTACTAAAGTACGGTGCACAGCCTTGATACCCTGTATTACATCACTTTGTACTGTACTAAAGTACGGTGCACAGCCTTGATACCCTGTATTACACCACTTTGTACTGTACTAAAGTACGGTGCACAGCCTTGATACCCTGTATTACATCACTTTGTACTGTACTAAAGTACGGTGCACAGCCTTGATACCCTGTATTACATCACTTTGTACTGTACTAAAGTACGGTGCACAGCCTTGATACCCTGTATTACATCACTTTGTACTGTACTAAAGTACGGTGCACAGCCTTGATACCCTGTATTACATCACTTTGTACTGTACTAAAGTACGGTGCACAGCCTTGATACCCTGTATTACACCACTTTGTACTGTACTAAAGTACGGTGCACAGCCTTGATACCCTGTATTACATCACTTTGTACTGTACTAAAGTACGGTGCACAGCCTTTATACCCTGTATTACATCACTTTGTACTGTACTAAAGTACGGTGCACAGCCTTGTCTGTGTTATGTGCCTTTCTGATAATGAACTAGTAATGTGGAGAGAATAGGACCCCAATGGAGAGCACTCAGCAGATGCACAATATACAGGGGACAGGAATAGGAGTGTGTGCAGTGATGTGTGAAGTGTGCACGTTAAAAACCATTTATTAGAGTCATAACTCAATATTAAAATATAGAACGCTAAGTACCAAGGTGATTGAGACTCATATGAGCCAAAAAAGCGCAGCGAAAGTAAAAAATACCAGGTCTCACGTGTATAGTGTGGGCTAATACCCCTGATGATATGTGCCGGGTAAAGCTAGATGGTGTCAAAACCCACTGGGGTCTATGGCAGTTATTGTCTGTCACAGACACAGCCACAGGTGGCTATCAGTATTAAAGCTCTAGGTAGTGGTGAGTGGTGTTATATATACCGGTCGCACGGTATACACAGGTAGGTATACCAGGTAGGTATTCATACGGTATACACAGGTGAGCGTATCAGGTAAGTATTCACCCTTATGTGCTCACACAGGGACAGACCGTGATCACCAGTAATAAGGATAATCCAGATCAGCAGGTCGCTGCTATATTCCCTGGGTGGTGCTGCTGAATCAGAGCACCGCAGCAGTGTTAAAGCACTCACACACACTCACTGGCTACTACCTTATCGCAGATGTCATGGAGAGTACATCTGCTACAGATAAGTAACCGTGGGTCCACTGGGTAGAAAAAATAAAAATTGTAGTACACAAGTAGTGTCTACATACACTCGAGACAATAAAAACAACGTGAGAAGCTGGTAGCATAACGTCATTACGTCAAGGGGGCGGGACTAACGCTCGTGATCGGAGCGCGTCCTGTACCCATACTAACTCCCTAACAGAGAGTTAGCCCTAAGCATTGATCTTGTAACTAGTTTATACGAGCAGATATCGTGTGTGTACTGAGCCACGAAGCATTAGTCTATGTGTGCATAGCTATTCAGCAATACCACGATCCCTGCCTTTTTATGCTACCAGCTTCTCACGTTGTTTTTATTGTCTCGAGTGTATGTAGACACTACTTGTGTACTACAATTTTTATTTTTTCTACCCAGTGGACCCACGGTTACTTATCTGTAGCAGATGTACTCTCCATGACATCTGCGATAAGGTAGTAGCCAGTGAGTGTGTGTGAGTGCTTTAAACACTGCTGCGGTGCTCTGATTCAGCAGCACCACCCAGGGAATATAGCAGCGACCTGCTGATCTGGATTATCCTTATTACTGGTGATCACGGTCTGTCCCTGTGTGAGCACATAAGGGTGAATACTTACCTGATACGCTCACCTGTGTATACCGTATGAATACCTACCTGGTATACCTACCTGGTATACCGGTTCTATTCTCTCCACATTACTAGTTCATTATTCACCGCAGATAGTAGCACCACAGACTTTATATTTAGCAGTTGCGAGGGTACCTCCCTTCCCTTCCCCCTCCCCCGCCCTTCCCTAGAGTTTACCGTTCTGATAATGAACCTGCTACTTACCCCAAATATGTTCTGTGACCTCATGTAAATGTTACTCTCTCTATCCCCCCCCCCCCCCCCGCCGGCCCGCACCCCCTGTAATCATACACCCGGACCTGCCACACGCCTGGCATTATGTACTGGATGTCGGTACGCGATAGACCCGCACGCCTAGCACCAATCATTGTAACACCGACAGTGCGGCAAACACCGCAACTATTACTCACATTTCTATTACACTGTTACTCTCTTTAACGGGGTACTGATCTCACCCCGGCCCCTCACTGCGTTTCATCTCCGTCCCACACTCCTGAGAATACACCCTTCAAATTCCAAAAAGCATTACCTGTCGCCCATATAAATATCCGGAGCCTGCTGCCCAAACTGGAAGAACTAAGGGCACGGCGCCTTCTGCATAAACCCAAAGCCATCATTGTCCCCAAAACATGGCTATCCCCTAAAACCCCTGGGGCATCTCTCTCTGTTCATGGATAATCCATTTTGTTAGGACAGAGAGGAGGAGGGTTATTTTATATTGAAGACGCCTTACAATTTGCTAGTTGGTAAAATGTCAGATACAAACAGTGAGTATCCGGTGCAGACTGGGTGGGAATAGCTAATAGTGAGTATCCGTTGCAGACTGGGTGGGAATAGCTAATAGTGAGTATCCGGTGCAGACTGGGTGGGAATAGCTAATAGTGGGTATCCGGTGCAGACTGGGTGGGATTAGCTAATAGTGAGTATCCGGTGCAGACTGGGTGGGATTAGCTAATAGTGAGTATCCGGTGCAGACTGGGTGGGATTAGCTAATAGTGAGTATCCGGTGCAGACTGGGTGGGAATAGCTAATAGTGAGTATCCGGTGCAGACTGGGTGGGAATAGCTAATAGTGAGTATCCGGTGCAGACTGGGTGGGAATAGCTAATAGTGAGTATCCGGTGCAGACTGGGTGGGAATAGCCAATAGAGAGTATCCGGTGCAGACTGGATGGGAATAGCTAATAGTGAGTATCCGGTGCAGACTGGGTGGGATTAGCTAATAGTGAGTATCCGGTGCAGACTGGGTGGGATTAGCTAATAGTGAGTATCCGGTGCAGACTGGGTGGGAATAGCTAATAGTGAGTCTCCGGTGCAGACTGGGTGGGAATAGCTAATAGTGAGTATACAGTGCAGACTGGGTGGGAATAGCTAATAGTGAGTATCCGGTGCAGACTGGGTGGGAATAGCTATTGGTGAGTATCCGGTGCAGACTGGGTGGGAATAGCTAATAGTGAGTATCCGGTGCAGACTGGGTGGGAATAGCTAATAGTGAGTCTCCGGTGCAGACTGGGTGGGAATAGCTAATAGTGAGTATCCGGTGCAGACTGGGTGGGAATAGCTAATAGTGAGTCTCCGGTGCAGACTGGGTGGGATTAGCTAATAGTGAGTATCCGGTGCAGACTGGGTGGGAATAGCTAATAGTGAGTATCCGGTGCAGACTGGGTGGAAATAGCTAATAGTGAGTATCCGGTGCAGACTGGGTGGGAATAGCTAATAGTGGGTATCCGGTGCAGACTGGGTGGGATTAGCTAATAGTGAGTATCCGGTGCAGACTGGGTGGGAATAGCTAATAGTGGGTATCCGGTGCAGACTGGGTGGGATTAGCTAATAGTGAGTATCCGGTGCAGACTGGGTGGGATTAGCTAATAGTGAGTATACGGTGCAGACTGGGTGGGAATAGCTAATAGTGAGTATCCGGTGCAGACTGGGTGGGAATAGCTAATAGTGAGTCTCCGGTGCAGACTGGGTGGGAATAGCTAATAGTGAGTATCCGGTGCAGACTGGGTGGGAATAGCTAATAGTGAGTATCCAGTGCAGACTGGGTGGAAAAAGCTAATAGTGAGTATCCGGTGCAGACTGGATGGGATTAGCTAATAGTGAGTATCCGGTGCAGACTGGGTGGGAATAGCTAATAGTGAGTATCCGGTGCAGACTGGGTGGGAATAGCTAATAGTGAGTATCCGGTGCAGACTGGGTGGGAATAGCTAATAGTGAGTATCCGGTGCAGACTGGGTGGGAATAGCTAATAGTGAGTATCCGGTGCAGACTGGGTGGGAATAGCTAATAGTGAGTATCCGGTTTAGACTGGGTGGGAATAGCTAATAGTGAGTATCCGGTGCAGACTGGGTGGGAATAACTAATAGTGAGTATACGGTGCAGACTGGGTGGGAACAGCTAATAGTGAGAATCCGGTGCAGACTGGGTGGGAAAAGCTAATAGTGAGTATACGGTGCAGACTGGGTGGGAATAGCTAATAGTGAGTATACGGTGCAGACTGGGTGGGAATAGCTAATAGTGAGTCTCCGGTGCAGACCGGGTGGGAATAGCTAATAGTGAGTATACAGTGCAGACCGGGTGGGAATAGCTAATAGTGAGTATACGGTGCAGACGGGGTGGGAATAGCTAATAGTGAGTATACGGTGCAGACGGGGTGGGAATAGCGAATAGTGAGTATCCGGTGCAGACCGGGTGGGAATAGCGAATAGTGAGTATCCGGTGCAGACTGGGTGGGAATAGCTAATAGTGAGTATCCGGTGCAGACTGGGTGGGAATAGCTAATAGTGAGTATCCGGTGCAGACTGGGTGGGAATAGCTAATAGTGAGTATCCGGTTTAGACTGGGTGGGAATAGCTAATAGTGAGTATCCGGTGCAGACTGGGTGGGAATAGCTAATAGTGAGTATCCGGTTTAGACTGGGTGGGAATAGCTAATAGTGAGTATCCGGTGCAGACTGGGTGGGAATAGCTAATAGTGAGTATCCGGTGCAGACTGGGTGGGAATAGCTAATAGTGAGTATCCGGGGCAGACTGGGTGGGAATAGCTAATAGTGAGTATCCGGTGCAGACTGGGTGGGAATAGCTAATAGTGAGTATCCGGTGCAGACTGGGTGGGAATAGCTAATAGTGAGTATCCGGTGCAGACTGGGTGGGAATAGCTAATAGTGAGTATCCGGTGCAGACTGGGTGGGAATAGCTAATAGTGAGTATCCGGTGCAGACTGGGTGGGAATAGCTAATAGTGGGTATCCGGTGCAGACTGGGTGGGAATAGCTAATAGTGAGTATCCGGTGCAGACTGGGTGGGAATAGCTAATAGTGAGTATCCGGTGCAGACTGGGTGGGATTAGCTAATAGTGAGTATACGGTGCAGACTGGGTGGGAATAGCTAATAGTGGGTATCCAGTGCAGACTGGGTGGGAATAGCTAATAGTGAGTATCCGGTGCAGACTGGGTGGGAATAGCTAATAGTGAGTATCCGGTGCAGACTGGGTGGGAATAGCTAATAGTGAGTATCCGGTGCAGACTGGGTGGGAATAGCTAATAGTGAGTATCCGGTGCAGACCGGGTGGGAATAGCTAATAGTGAGTATCCGGTGCAGACTGGGTGGGAATAGCTAATAGTGAGTATCCGGTGCAGACTGGATGGGAATAGCTAATAGTGAGTATCCGGTGCAGACTGGGTGGGAATAGCTAATAGTGAGTATCCGGTGCAGACTGGGTGGGAATAGCTAATAGTGAGAATCCGGTGCAGACTGTGTGGGAATAGCTAATAGTGAGAATCCGGTGCAGACTGGGTGGGAATAGCTAATAGTGAGTATCCGGTGCAGACTGTGTGGGAATAGCTAATAGTGAGTATCCGGTGCAGACTGGGTGGGAATAGCTAATAGTGAGTATCCGGGGCAGACTGGGTGGGAATAGCTAATAGTGAGTATCCGGTGCAGACCGGGTGGGAATAGCTAATAGTGAGTATCCGGGGCAGACCGGGTGGGAATAGCTAATAGTGAGTATCCGGTGCAGACTGGGTGGGAATAGCTAATAGTGAGTATCCGGTGCAGACTGGGTGGGATTAGCTAATAGTGAGTATCCGGTGCAGACTGGGTGGGAATAGCTAATAGTGAGTATCCGGGGCAGACTGGGTGGGAATAGCTAATAGTGAGTATCCGGTGCAGACCGGGTGGGAATAGCTAATAGTGAGTATCCGGTGCAGACTGGGTGGGAATAGCTAATAGTGAGTATCCGGTGCAGACTGGGTGGGAATAGCTAATAGTGAGTATCCGGTGCAGACTGGGTGGGAATAGCTAATAGTGAGTATCCGGTGCAGACTGGGTGGGAATAGCTAATAGTGAGTATCCGGTGCAGACTGGGTGGGAATAGCTAATAGTGAGTATCCGGTGCAGACTGGGTGGGATTAGCTAATAGTGAGTATCCGGTGCAGACTGGGTGGGAATAGCTAATAGTGAGTATCCGGGGCAGACTGGGTGGGAATAGCTAATAGTGAGTATCCGGTGCAGACTGGGTGGGAATAGCTAATAGTGAGTATCCGGTGCAGACTGGGTGGGAATAGCTAATAGTGAGTATCCGGTGCAGACTGGGTGGGAATAGCTAATAGTGAGTATCCGGGGCAGACTGGGTGGGAATAGCTAATAGTGAGTATCCGGTGCAGACCGGGTGGGAATAGCTAATAGTGAGTATCCGGTGCAGACTGGGTGGGAATAGCTAATAGTGAGTATCCGGTGCAGACTGGGTGGGAATAGCTAATAGTGAGTATCCGGTGCAGACTGGGTGGGAATAGCTAATAGTGAGTATCCGGTGCAGACTGGGTGGGAATAGCTAATAGTGAGTATCCGGTGCAGACTGGGTGGGAATAGCTAATAGTGAGTATCCGGTGCAGACTGGGTGGGAATAGCTAATAGTGAGTATCCGGTGCAGACTGGGTGGGAATAGCTAATAGTGAGTATCCGGTGCAGACTGGGTGGGAATAGCTAATAGTGAGTATCCGGTGCAGACTGGGTGGGAATAGCTAATAGTGAGTATCCGGTGCAGACTGGGTGGGAATAGCTAATAGTGAGTATCCGGTGCAGACTGGGTGGGAATAGCTAATAGTGAGTATCCGGTGCAGACCGGGTGGGAATAGCTAATAGTGAGTATCCGGTGCAGACTGGGTGGGAATAGCTAATAGTGAGTATCCGGTGCAGACCGGGTGGGAATAGCTAATAGTGAGTATCCGGTGCAGACTGGGTGGGAATAGCTAATAGTGAGTATCCGGTGCAGACTGGGCGGGAATAGCTAATAGTGAGTATCCGGTGCAGACCGGGTGGGAATAGCTAATAGTGGGTATCCGGTGCAGACTGGGTGGGAATAGCTAATAGTGAGTATCCGGTGCAGACCGGGTGGGAATAGTTAATAGTGAGTATCCGGTGTAGACTGGGTGGGAATAGCTAATAGTGAGTATCCGGTGCAGACTGGGTGGGAATAGCTAATAGTGAGTATCCGGTGCAGACCGGGTGGGAATAGTTAATAGTGAGTATCCGGTGTAGACTGGGTGGGAATAGTTAATAGTGAGTATCCGGTGTAGACTGGGTGGGAATAGCTAATAGTGAGTATCCGGTGCAGACTGGGTGGGAATAGCTAATAGTGAGTATCCGGTGCAGACCGGGTGGGAATAGTTAATAGTGAGTATCCGGTGTAGACTGGGTGGGAATAGTTAATAGTGAGTATCCGGTGTAGACTGGGTGGGAATAGCTAATAGTGAGTATCCGGTGTAGACTGGGTGGGAATAGCTAATAGTGAGTATCCGGTGCAGACTGGGTGGGAATAGCTAATAGTGAGTATCCGGTGCAGACCGGGTGGGAATAGCTAATAGTGAGTATCCGGTGTAGACTGGGTGGGAATAGCTAATAGTGAGTATCCGGTGTAGACTGGGTGGGAATAGCTAATAGTGAGTATCCGGTGCAGACTGGGTGGGAATAGCTAATAGTGAGTATCCGGTGCAGACCGGGTGGGAATAGTTAATAGTGAGTATCCGGTGTAGACTGGGTGGGAATAGCTAATAGTGAGTATCCGGTGCAGACTGGGTGGGAATAGCTAATAGTGAGTATTCGGTGCAGACCGGGTGGGAATAGTTAATAGTGAGTATCCGGTGTAGACTGGGTGGGAATAGTTAATAGTGAGTATCCGGTGTAGACTGGGTGGGAATAGCTAATAGTGAGTATCCGGTGTAGACTGGGTGGGAATAGCTAATAGTGAGTATCCGGTGCAGACCGGGTGGGAATAGCTAATAGTGAGTATCCGGTGTAGACTGGGTGGGAATAGCTAATAGTGAGTATCCGGGGCAGACTGGGTGGGAATAGCTAATAGTGAGTATCCGGTGTAGACTGGGTGGGAATAGCTAATAGTGAGTATCCGGTGCAGACTGGGTGGGAATAGCTAATAGTGAGTATCCGGTGCAGACCGGGTGGGAATAGCTAATAGTGAGTATCCGGGGCAGACTGGGTGGGAATAGCTAATAGTGAGTATCCGGTGCAGACTGGGCGGGAATAGCTATTGGTGAGTATCCGGTGCAGACTGGGTGGGAATAGCTAATAGTGAGTATCCGGTGCAGACTGGGTGGGAATAGCTAATAGTGAGTATCCGGTGCAGACTGGGCGGGAATAGCTAATAGTGAGTATCCGGTGCAGACTGGGTGGGAATAGCTAATAGTGAGTATCCGGTGCAGACCGGGTGGGAATAGCTAATAGTGAGTATCCGGGGCAGACTGGGTGGGAATAGCTAATAGTGAGTATCCGGTGCAGACTGGGCGGGAATAGCTATTGGTGAGTATCCGGTGCAGACTGGGTGGGAATAGCTAATAGTGAGTATCCGGTGCAGACTGGGTGGGAATAGCTAATAGTGAGTATCCGGTGCAGACCGGGTGGGAATAGCTAATAGTGAGTATCCGGGGCAGACTGGGTGGGAATAGCTAATAGTGAGTATCCGGTGCAGACTGGGCGGGAATAGCTATTGGTGAGTATCCGGTGCAGACTGGGTGGGAATAGCTAATAGTGAGTATCCGGGGCAGACTGGGTGGGAATAGCTAATAGTGAGTATCCGGTGTAGACTGGGTGGGAATAGCTAATAGTGAGTATCCGGTGCAGACTGGGTGGGAATAGCTAATAGTGAGTATCCGGTGCAGACCGGGTGGGAATAGCTAATAGTGAGTATCCGGGGCAGACTGGGTGGGAATAGCTAATAGTGAGTATCCGGTGCAGACTGGGCGGGAATAGCTATTGGTGAGTATCCGGTGCAGACTGGGTGGGAATAGCTAATAGTGAGTATCCGGTGCAGACTGGGTGGGAATAGCTAATAGTGAGTATCCGGTGCAGACTGGGCGGGAATAGCTAATAGTGAGTATCCGGTGCAGACTGGGTGGGAATAGCTAATAGTGAGTATCCGGTGCAGACCGGGTGGGAATAGCTAATAGTGAGTATCCGGGGCAGACTGGGTGGGAATAGCTAATAGTGAGTATCCGGTGCAGACCGGGTGGGAATAGCTAATAGTGAGTATCCGGGGCAGACTGGGTGGGAATAGCTAATAGTGAGTATCCGGTGCAGACTGGGTGGGAATAGCTAATAGTGAGTATCCGGTGCAGACTGGGTGGGAATAGCTAATAGTGAGTATCCGGTTTAGACTGGGTGGGAATAGCTAATAGTGAGTATCCGGTGCAGACTGGGTGGGAATAGCTAATAGTGAGTATCCGGTTTAGACTGGGTGGGAATAGCTAATAGTGAGTATCCGGTGCAGACTGGGTGGGAATAGCTAATAGTGAGTATCCGGTGCAGACTGGGTGGGAATAGCTAATAGTGAGTATCCGGGGCAGACTGGGTGGGAATAGCTAATAGTGAGTATCCGGTGCAGACTGGGTGGGAATAGCTAATAGTGAGTATCCGGTGCAGACTGGGTGGGAATAGCTAATAGTGAGTATCCGGGGCAGACTGGGTGGGAATAGCTAATAGTGAGTATCCGGGGCAGACTGGGTGGGAATAGCTAATAGTGAGTATCCGGGGCAGACTGGGTGGGAATAGCTAATAGTGAGTATCCGGGGCAGACTGGGTGGGAATAGCTAATAGTGAGTATCCGGGGCAGACTGGGTGGGAATAGCTAATAGTGAGTATCCGGGGCAGACTGGGTGGGAATAGCTAATAGTGAGTATCCGGGGCAGACTGGGTGGGAATAGCTAATAGTGAGTATCCGGGGCAGACTGGGTGGGAATAGCTAATAGTGAGTATCCGGGGCAGACTGGGTGGGAATAGCTAATAGTGAGTATCCGGTGCAGACTGGGTGGGAATAGCTAATAGTGAGTATCCGGGGCAGACTGGGTGGGAATAGCTAATAGTGAGTATCCGGTTTAGACTGGGTGGGAATAGCTAATAGTGAGTATCCGGTGCAGACTGGGTGGGAATAGCTAATAGTGAGTATCCGGTTTAGACTGGGTGGGAATAGCTAATAGTGAGTATCCGGTGCAGACTGGGTGGGAATAGCTAATAGTGAGTATCCGGTGCAGACTGGGTGGGAATAGCTAATAGTGAGTATCCGGGGCAGACTGGGTGGGAATAGCTAATAGTGAGTATCCGGTGCAGACTGGGTGGGAATAGCTAATAGTGAGTATCCGGTGCAGACTGGGTGGGAATAGCTAATAGTGAGTATCCGGGGCAGACTGGGTGGGAATAGCTAATAGTGAGTATCCGGGGCAGACTGGGTGGGAATAGCTAATAGTGAGTATCCGGGGCAGACTGGGTGGGAATAGCTAATAGTGAGTATCCGGGGCAGACTGGGTGGGAATAGCTAATAGTGAGTATCCGGGGCAGACTGGGTGGGAATAGCTAATAGTGAGTATCCGGGGCAGACTGGGTGGGAATAGCTAATAGTGAGTATCCGGGGCAGACTGGGTGGGAATAGCTAATAGTGAGTATCCGGGGCAGACTGGGTGGGAATAGCTAATAGTGAGTATCCGGGGCAGACTGGGTGGGAATAGCTAATAGTGAGTATCCGGTGCAGACTGGGTGGGAATAGCTAATAGTGAGTATCCGGGGCAGACTGGGTGGGAATAGCTAATAGTGAGTATCCGGTGCAGACTGGGTGGGAATAGCTAATAGTGAGTATCCGGTGCAGACTGGGTGGGAATAGCTAATAGTGAGTATCCGGTGCAGACTGGGTGGGAATAGCTAATAGTGAGTATCCGGTGCAGACTGGGTGGGAATAGCTAATAGTGAGTATCCGGTGCAGACTGGGTGGGAATAGCTAATAGTGAGTATCCGGTGCAGACTGGGTGGGAATAGCTAATAGTGATTATACAGTGCAGACTGGGTGGGAATAGCTAATAGTGAGTATCCGGTGCAGACTGGGTGGGAATAGCTAATAGTGAGTATCCGGTGCAGACTGGGTGGGAATAGCTAATAGTGAGTATCCGGTGCAGACTGGGTGGGAATAGCTAATAGTGAGTATCCGGTGCAGACTGGGTGGGAATAGCTAATAGTGAGTATCCGGTGCAGACTGGGTGGGAATAGCTAATAGTGAGTATCCGGGGCAGACTGGGTGGGAATAGCTAATAGTGAGTATCCGGGGCAGACTGGGTGGGAATAGCTAATAGTGAGTATACGGTGCAGACTGGGTGGGAATAGCTAATAGTGAGTATCCGGTGCAGACCGGGTGGGAATAGCTAATAGTGAGTATCCGGTGCAGACCGGGTGGGAATAGCTAATAGTGAGTATCCGGTGCAGACCGGGTGGGAATAGCTAATAGTGAGTATCCGGTGCAGACTGGGTGGGAATAGCTAATAGTGAGTATCCGGTGCAGACTGGGTGGGAATAGCTAATAGTGAGTATCCGGTGCAGACCGGGTGGGAATAGCTAATAGTGAGTATCCGGTGCAGACTGGGTGGGAATAGCTAATAGTGAGTATCCGGTGCAGACCGGGTGGGAATAGCTAATAGTGAGTATCCGGTGCAGACCGGGTGGGAATAGCTAATAGTGAGTATCCGGTGCAGACCGGGTGGGAATAGCTAATAGTGAGTATCCGGTGCAGACCGGGTGGGAATAGCTAATAGTGAGTATCCGGTGCAGACCGGGTGGGAATAGCTAATAGTGAGTATCCGGTGCAGACCGGGTGGGAATAGCTAATAGTGAGTATCCGGTGCAGACCGGGTGGGAATAGCTAATAGTGAGTATCCGGTGCAGACCGGGTGGGAATAGCTAATAGTGAGTATCCGGTGCAGACTGGGTGGGAATAGCTAATAGTGAGTATCCGGTGCAGACTGGGTGGGAATAGCTAATAGTGAGTATCCGGTGCAGACCGGGTGGGAATAGCTAATAGTGAGTATCCGGTGCAGACTGGGTGGGAATAGCTAATAGTGAGTATCCGGTGCAGACCGGGTGGGAATAGCTAATAGTGAGTATCCGGTGCAGACCGGGTGGGAATAGCTAATAGTGAGTATCCGGTGCAGACCGGGTGGGAATAGCTAATAGTGAGTATCCGGTGCAGACTGGGTGGGAATAGCTAATAGTGAGTATCCGGTGCAGACCGGGTGGGAATAGCTAATAGTGAGTATCCGGTGCAGACTGGGTGGGATTAGCTAATAGTGAGTATCCGGTGTAGACCGGGTGGGAATAGCTAATAGTGAGTATCCGGTGCAGACCGGGTGGGAATAGCTAATAGTGAGTATCCGGTGCAGACTGGGTGGGAATAGCTAATAGTGAGTATCCGGTGCAGACCGGGTGGGAATAGCTAATAGTGAGTATCCGGTGCAGACTGGGTGGGAATAGCTAATAGTGAGTATCCGGTGCAGACCGGGTGGGAATAGCTAATAGTGAGTATCCGGTGCAGACTGGGTGGGAATAGCTAATAGTGAGTATCCGGTGCAGACCGGGTGGGAATAGCTAATAGTGAGTGACTATAACCCGTGCAGTGAAATGGGAAACCAACATTTACAATGGTCTATTTACACGGCAGAATCCTCCACGGGGACGCACTGGGTGTAAGCTTTGGGTCCGGCGGCGGCGGCGCGCGTTACTTACCATCCCCTAGCCGGTCCCGGTCCCCCTCGCTGCACGGCTCCCCGCTGGTAACACACCGTTTCTGCATACTGTAACCCGCTCCGGCCACGTCCTCCGCTTCAAACACAGCGCACACGGCTTCCCCAGTCCCACAATGCATTGCGGCGCCCTGGGACAGCCTCCAAGTATCAAATCCCAACACGTTTCGCTTGTTTTACGGCTTCCTCCGGGGTTCTGTCCTCATCCCATGGATCAGAAGTGTATACTGTATATACCAGTCCTTAACAAGTGTATACTGTATATACCAGTCCTTAACAAGTGTACACTGTATATACCAGTCCTTAACAAGTGTATACTGTATATACCAGTCCTTAACAAGTGTACACTGTATATACCAGTCCTTAACAAGTGTATACTGTATATACCAGTCCTTAACAAGTGTACACTGTATATACCAGTCCTTAACAAGTGTACACTGTATATACCAGTCCTTAACAAGTGTACACTGTATATACCAGTCCTTAACAAGTGTACACTGTATATACCAGTCCTTAACAAGTGTATACTGTATATACCAGTCCTTAACAAGTGTACACTGTATATACCAGTCCTTAACAAGTGTATACTGTATATACCAGTCCTTAACAAGTGTACACTGTATATACCAGTCCTTAACAAGTGTACACTGTATATACCAGTCCTTAACAAGTGTATACTGTATATACCAGTCCTTAACAAGTGTACACTGTATATACCAGTCCTTAACAAGTGTATACTGTATATACCAGTCCTTAACAAGTGTACACTGTATATACCAGTCCTTAACAAGTGTACACTGTATATACCAGTCCTTAACAAGTGTACACTGTATATACCAGTCCTTAACAAGTGTACACTGTATATACCAGTCCTTAACAAGTGTACACTGTATATACCAGTCCTTAACAAGTGTATACTGTATATACCAGTCCTTAAGAAGTGTACACTGTATATACCAGTCCTTAACAAGTGTACACTGTATATACCAGTCCTTAACAAGTGTACACTGTATATACCAGTCCTTAACAAGTGTACACTGTATATACCAGTCCTTAACAAGTGTATACTGTATATACCAGTCCTTAACAAGTGTATACTGTATATACCAGTCCTTAACAAGTGTATACTGTATATACCAGTCCTTAACAAGTGTACACTGTATATACCAGTCCTTAACAAGTGTATACTGTATATACCAGTCCTTAACAAGTGTACACTGTATATACCAGTCCTTAACAAGTGTACACTGTATATACCAGTCCTTAACAAGTGTACACTGTATATACCAGTCCTTAACAAGCCGGGCTGCCCCAAGCTAATCACGTTAAAGGTTTATGGGGCATTCAAGCATCCGAAATAGTTCCAAATGTATTAACATGTACCATGGATATTACACAAATACACAGAGCCCGACACCACTAGGACTGGGTGTATACGTATACACAGAGCCCGACACCACTAGGACTGGGTGTATACGTATACACAGAGCCCGACACCACTAGGACTGGGTGTATACGTATACACAGAGCCCGACACCACTAGGACTGGGTGTATACAGATACACAGAGCCCGACACCTCTAGGGCTGGGTGTATACAGATACACAGAGCCCGACACCTCTAGGACTGGGTGTATACAGATACACAGAGCCCGACACCTCTAGGGCTGGGTGTATACGTATACACAGAGCCCGACACCTCTAGGACTGGGTGTATACGTATACACAGAGCCCGACACCACTAGGACTGGGTGTATACAGATACACAGAGCCCGACACCACTAGGACTGGGTGTATACAGATACACAGAGCCCGACACCTCTAGGACTGGGTGTATACGTATACACAGAGCCCGACACCTCTAGGACTGGGTGTATACAGATACACAGAGCCCGACACCTCTAGGACTGGGTGTCTACGTATACACAGAGCCCGACACCTCTAGGACTGGGTGTATACGTATACACAGAGCCCGACACCTCTAGGACTGGGTGTATACGTATACACAGAGCCCGACACCTCTAGGACTGGGTGTATACGTATACACAGAGCCCAACACCACTAGGACTGGGTGTATACGTATACACAGAGCCCGACACCTCTAGGACTGGGTGTATACGTATACAAAGAGCCCAACACCACTAGGACTGGGTGTATACAGATACACAGAGCCCTACACCTCTAGGACTGGGTGTATACGTATACACAGAGCCCGACACCTCTAGGACTGGGTGTATATGGATGCACAGAGCCCGACACCTCTAGGACTGAGTGTATACGGATACACAGAGCCCAACACCACTAGGACTGGGTGTATACGGATGCACAGAGCCCGACACCTCTAGGACTGGGTGTATACGGATGCACAGAGCCTGACACCTATAGTACTGTGTGTATACGGATACACAGAGCCCAACACCTCTAGGACTGGGTGTATATGGATACACTGAGCCCGACACCTCTAGGACTGGGTGTATATGGATACACAGAACCCGACACCTCTAGGACTGGGTGTATATGGATACACAGAACCCGACACCTCTAGGACTGGGTGTATATGGATACACAGAGCCCGACACCACTAGGACTGGGTGTATATGGATACACAGAGTCTGACACCTCTAGGACTGGGTGTATACGGATACACAGAGCCCGACACCTCTAGGACTGGGTGTATATGGATACACAGAACCCGACACCTCTAGGACTGGGTGTATATGGATACACAGAGCCCGACACCTCTAGGACTGGGTGTATATGGATACACAGAACCCGACACCTCTAGGACTGGGTGTATATGGATACACAGAGCCCGACACCACTAGGACTGGGTGTATATGGATACACAGAGCCCGACACCTCTAGGACTGGGTGTATATGGATACACAGAACCCGACACCTCTAGGACTGGGTGTATATGGATACACAGAGCCCGACACCTCTAGGACTGGGTGTATATGGATACACAGAGCCCGACACCTCTAGGACTGGGTGTATATGGATACACAGAACCCGACACCTCTAGGACTGGGTGTATATGGATACACAGAGCCCGACACCTCTAGGACTGGGTGTATATGGATACACAGAACCCGACACCTCTAGGACTGGGTGTATATGGATACACAGAACCCGACACCTCTAGGACTGGGTGTATATGGATACACAGAACCCGACACCTCTAGGACTGGGTGTATATGGATACACAGAGCCCGACACCTCTAGGACTGGGTGTATATGGATACACAGAACCCGACACCTCTAGGACTGGGTGTATATGGATACACAGAGCCCGACACCACTAGGACTGGGTGTATATGGATACACAGAGTCTGACACCTCTAGGACTGGGTGTATACGGATACACAGAGCCCGACACCTCTAGGACTGGATGTATATGGTTACACAGAGCCCGACATCCCTAAGACTGGGTGTATATGGATACACAGAGCCCGACACCACTAGGACTGGGTGTATACAGATACACAGAGCCCGACACCTCTAGGACTGGGTGTATACAGATACACAGAGCCCGACACCTCTAGGACTGGGTGTATACGGATACACAGAGCCCGACACCACTAGGACTGGGTGTATATGGATACACAGAGCCCGACACCTCTAGGACTCGGTGTATATGGATACACAGAGCCCGACACCTCTAGGACTCGGTGTATATGGATACACAGAGCCCGACACCACTAGGACTGGGTGTATATGGATACACAGAGCCCGACACCTCTAGGACTCGGTGTATATGGATACACAGAGCCCGACACCTCTAGGACTGGGTGTATACGGATACACAGAGCCCGACACCTCTAGGACTGGGTGTATACAGATACACAGAGCCCGACACCTCTAGGACTCGGTGTATATGGATACACAGAGCCCGACACCTCTAGGACTCGGTGTATATGGATACACAGAGCCCGACACCTCTAGGACTGGGTGTATACGGATACACAGAGCCCGACACCACTAGGACTGGGTGTATATGGATACACAGAGCCCGACACCTCTAGGACTGGGTGTATACAGATACACAGAACCCGACACCTCTAGGACTCGGTGTATATGGATACACAGAGCCCGACACCTCTAGGACTGGGTGTATACGTATACACAGAGCCCGACACCTCTAGGACTGGGTGTATACAGATACACAGAGCCTGACACCTCTAGGACTGGGTGTATACAGATACACAGAGCCTGACACCTCTAGGACTGGGTGTATATGGATACACAGAGCAGTGAAGAAATTAGACCAATTAGAAGATTTTATATCAAAGAATATTTCCCAGTTTATTTGGGGTCACTTGTGTTTGGGGGTGATGGGGCGTCTCTTGCGTCCATCAGATTTCAGGTACTCGCTGAGTTTGGGTCGGGAGACGAGACGTTCATGGTGCGCAGAGAGGAGGGGGAAGGAAGAGAGACATCCTGGGGACAGGTCGAGGTGACATTGCAAGATGTCCAGGAGGTTATAATCCGCATACGAGATCTGCAATGGGGGGGAGAGGAAGATCAATCAGTGTGAGGGAGGGGGGCAGAGCTCGCGGTGACAGGCAGCTCGCGGTGACAGATAACTCGCGGTGACAGGCAGCTCGCGGTGACAGATAACTCCCGGTGACAGGCAGCTCGCGGTGACAGCTCGCGGTGACAGACCGATAGCGGTGACAGGCAGCTCGCGGTGACAGGCAGCTCGCGGTGACAGCTCGCGGGGACAGGCAGCTCGCGGTGACAGGCAGCTCGCGGTGACAGCTCGCGGTGACAGGCAGCTCGCTGTGACAGCTCGCGGTGACAGGCAGCTCGCGGTGACAGGCAGCTCGCTGTGACAGCTCGCGGTGACAGGCAGCTCGCGGTGACAGGCAGCTCGCTGTGACAGCTCGCGGTGACAGGCAGCTCGCGGTGACAGGCAGCTCGCGGTGACAGGCAGCTCACGGTGACAGATAGCGGTGACAGATAGCTTGCGGTGACAGATAGTTTGCTGTGACAGACAGCTCGCGGTGACAGACAGCTCGCGGTGACAGACAGCTCGCGGTGACAGACAGCTCGCGGTGACAGACAGCTCGCGGTGACAGACAGCTAGCGGTGACAGACAGCTAGCGGTGACAGACAGCTAGCGGTGACAGTTCGCGGTGACAGACAGATAGCGGTGACAGACAGCTTGCGGTGACAGACAGCTTGCGGTGACAGACAGCTTGCAGTGACAGCTCACGGTGACATATAGCTTGCGGTGAAAGCTCACGGTGACATATAGCTTGCGGTGAAAGCTCGCGGTGACAGATAGCAGTGGCATATAGGTTGCGGTGAAAGTTCGCGGTGAAATCTCGCAGTGACAGACAGCGGTGACAGACAGCGGTGACAGACAGCGGTGACAGACAGCGGTGACAGACAGCGGTGACAGACAGCGGTGACAGACAGCAGTGACAGACAGCTTGCGGTGACAGACAGCTTGCGGTGACAGACAGCTCGCGGTGACAGACAGCTCGCGGTGACAGACAGCTCGCGGTGACAGACAGCTCGCGGTGACAGCTCGCGGTGACAGACAGATAGCGGTGACATAACAGATAGCGGTGACAGACAGCTCGCGGTGACAGACAGCTCGCGGTGACAGACAGCTCGCGGTGACAGACAGCTCGCGGTGACAGACAGCTCGCGGTGACAGACAGCTCGCGGTGACAGCTCGCCGTGACAGACAGCTCGCCGTGACAGACAGCTTGCGGTGAATGCTCGCGGTGACAGATAGTTTGATGTGACAGACAGCTCGCCGTGACAGACAGCTCGCCGTGACAGACAGCTCGCCGTGACAGACAGCTCGCCGTGACAGACAGCTCGCCGTGACAGACAGCTCGCCGTGACAGACAGCTCGCCGTGACAGGCAGCTCGCGGTGACAGACAGCTCGCGGTGACAGACAGCTCGCGGTGACAGACAGCTCGCGGTGACAGGCAGCTCACGGTGACAGACAGCTCGTGGTGACAGCTCGCGGTGACAGCTCGCGGTGACAGACAGCTTTGATATCCTTACCTTGTCTCCCACCAAGAACTTTGAGCCCTTGGAATTCTGGGAAAGGATTCTCTCGAAAGGAGCCAGCTGATTGGGCAAATTCTGAATATACTTCTCTTTACCGGATTCCTGTGGGATAGAGAGTTGTAACCCACAGATCCCAATGCAAACCAATATATCCCCCCCATCACACCAATATACCCCCCCCATCACACCAATATATCCCCCCATCACACCAATATATCCCCCCCATCAAACCAATATATCCCCCATCACACCAATATATCCCCCCCCATCACACCAACATACCCCCCATACACACACACCAATATACCCCCCATACACACACACATCAATATACCCCCCATATACACACACGCCCCAATATATACACACACACACACACCAATATACCCCCCTGTAACAGTATGTCCCCCGCAAAGCAGCATGAGAAACTGAAGGCTACCCTGAGCGTCACCAAAGCATCGCTAGAGGCCAAGCTTAGAACCCAGGTGACGCGGCACAAAAGGGAGCACAAGAAGGTCCAGAAACTGAAACAAGTAACTGTGGCCCGAGCAAAGAAATTCATAGTGCTTCACAATGCAATAAAAATGTGGAGGCAAGCTCAGAGAAAGCAAAGCGTGCAGATAAATTCCCTGAGAAGAGACGTGCAAGACGCCCTCAAAAAACAGGGATCTCTCGCGGATGAGATTACAGTCCTACAAGGACAAGTATTGACCCTGACTAAGCGTCAGTATCCCACAGCCTCAAAAACCCATGAAGACAAGGGTACCGTGAGAGCTGGGAATACCGCTCATCTGAAAGACAAGGTTGCAAAGTCTGAACCACCTAAACAAGCACTAGCAAAACCTTCAGCCACCCAGCAGGCAACAAAAGAAGGTACACGTGCTGAATTAAAACCAGAAGAATCCTTAGCTGATGAAGCTGAAAAGATGGGACATTCTCTGGACGTGGGTGTGGAATTGCAACTTAATCCCAAAGAGGCTGAACTAGCAACCGCATTGAGTGGGAAAAGGGCAGAGCGACAGCTTCAAGAGCAGAAAACTCAAAGGGCTGTTTTTAAACGCTCTGCGATGGCTGTTTACAGTATGCCTACAATAAGACGAGCACCTGACGCGAGGGAAATCTCATGACCGCGCACGTAGAAAAAAGACTATTCTTGGAAAAAGTCCTCCTCGAGCGACTGAGGGGTGCTGATCTCAAGCACCTTCGGGAGGAGATACGAATAAACTGGAGAAAGGGCTCCAATCCCAACAGGACTGAGGGTTCTCTTCCTCCATCCACTCTCATTCAAGTCACAGAGATATCTAGAATGAGAGTGGAAGGATGGGCTTTGGCCGTGGTAAGCCCGAGCTTCCCACAAACAGGGGAGGTATGTAACAGGGGAGTAATCCCTGTTCAAGTAATGTGCCTTTAATCTAGCAGTGTGGTGGTTAACTGCTGGTAGTCAATTAATAAACACCACCTGCCTGATTGCTTACAAAAGCCTGTCTGAGACAGGAAGTAACTCCTTAGCTCTGACTGAGAGCTGACCTTTGGAGACAGAGCAGTGTTCTTGAGTCTCCCAGGAGAGACTGACCAAGAGAACACACATCTCTGGAGCTAACCGGTTTTGAGCTCTGCCCAGCATAGCTGATTGCAAGACACCAAATAAGACTTCTAAACCTGGATGCTGATATTTTCTGTGCACGCACGGGTGCGGTTCCAGGAGAGCAGAGAAGCTTACTCTACAGCATCTAACAGATAAGACTTTTATTATTAAGAGACTGCTTATATCTGCTTAATTCATGCTATATGTTTTGGGGCTGCGAGACATGCTTTACTAAGGGAGATGTGAATTAATTGCATGGTATTTTCACTAGAAATACTCCCAAGTGAATAGAAGCTTTGTTCCCCCCCCCCCCCCCTGTGTTTGGATAATTTCCTGATGAAAAGGAAAAGGCACAATAAAGCCTTATTATAATTTCACCTTATAAAGTCTCCAATTGTGTACCTCTGTGAACGTCCGTCTACACCCCCCCCCCCCCCCCACACACACACACACACACATCAATATACCCCCCATATACACACACGCCCCAATATACACACACACCAATATAGACACACAACAATATAACCCCCAAATACACGCGTACACAATATACCCCCCAATATAAACACACAACAATATACCCCCAAATACACGCACGCACACACAATATACCCCCAATATAAACACACAACAATATATCCCCCAAATACACGCACGCACACACACACACACACACACACACCAATATACCTCCCATGGATACACACACCAATATACCCCCCCTTATGCGCACACACACCAATATACCCCTATCACATCAATATACCCCCTCCATATGCACACACACCAATATACACCCCCATATACACACACACGCCCCAATATACACCCCCATACACACACGCCACAATATACACCCCCATATACACACACACACACACACCAATATACCCCCACATATATACACACAACAATATACCCCCCATACACACACACACACACATCAATATACCCCCACATATACACACACAACAATATACCCCCCATACACACACATCAATATACCCTCACATATACATACACAACAATATACCCCCCAAATACAAGATACAGGTGATGGAATAATTAACCCCCTAGCAATGCTTCTCTGAAGAAAATTCAGATTATGTACACACACACACACATATACACACACACACACACACACACACACACAAATACACTCACACACACACACACACACACACACACACCAATATACCCCACACACCCCTATATGTAAATATATAGACACAGTTGTTATCGCACACATACAAGGAAGGCACTTTGTAGGTTGGGATACCTTGTAATGGGCCCACGTATTAGCCGTACCAGGTTCCCCGGGGAATACGGTGGGACGCACCATTACAAGGCGCCACTACCTGAGCGCTCTCTCGCGATTCACGTACGTAGTCAAAGAAGATCAGGCGCGCGAACTTCTGTCTCAGGTCCTCTACTCCATCATTCACCATATCAATGAGCGCGCTCTCCCGGTCACTGCCCCCCGCCACCGCTGCGAGAGCGTCACAAGGAGAGACCGCAGGAGAGTGTTACACCAAAATGCTGCACCACAGTGTGAGGAAGCTTCCGAGACAGCCATCAGAGAGAGAGCGTACGTGTAAAGAGACAGCCACCAGAGAGAGAGAGCGTACGTGTAAAGAGACAGCCATCAGAGAGAGAGAGCGTACGTGTAAAGAGACAGCCATCAGAGAGAGAGAGCGTACGTGTAAAGAGACAGCCATCAGAGAGAGAGAGCGTACGTGTAAAGAGACAGCCATCAGAGAAAGAGCGTACGTGTAAAGAGACAGCCACCAGAGAGAGAGAGCGTACGTGTAAAGAGACAGCCACCAGAGAGAGAGAGAGCGTACGTGTAAAGAGACAGCCACCAGAGAGAGAGTATGTATGTGTGTGTGTGACGTGTCCCTGTGTCTGGGGACCTGTATGTGTGTGACGTGTCCCCGTGCCTGGGGACCTGTACGTGTGTGAGGTGTCCCTGTGCTTGAGAACCTGTATGTGTGTGACGTGTCCCCGTGCCTGGGGACCTGTATGTGTGTGACGTGTCCCTGTGCCTGGGGACATGTATGTGTGTGACGTGTCCCTGTGCCTGGGGACCTGTATGAGTGTGACGTGTCCCTGTGCCTGGGGACATGTATGTGTGTGACGTGTCCCTGTGCCTGGGGACCTGTATGTGTGTGACGTGTCCCCGTGCCTGGGGACCTATATGTGTGTGACGTGTCCCTGTGCCTGGGGACCTGTGTGTGTGTGACGTGTCCCTGTGCCTGGGGACCTGTATGTGTGTGACGTGTCTCTGTGCCTGGGGACCTGTATGTGTGTGACGTGTCCCCGTGCCTGGGGACCTGTATGTGTGTGATGTGTCCCTGTGCCTGGGGACCTTTATATGTGTGACGTGTCCCCGTGCCTGGGGACCTGTATGTGTGTGATGTGTCCCTGTGCCTGGGGACCTTTATATGTGTGACGTGTCCCTTTGTCTGGGGACCTGTATGTGTGTGACGTGTCCCCGTGCCTGGGGACCTGTACGTGTGTGAGGTGTCCCTGTGCTTGGGAACCTGTATGTGTGTGACGTGTCCCCGTGCCTGGGGACCTGTATGTGTGTGACGTGTCCCCGTGCCTGGGAACCTGTATGTGTGTGACGTGTCCCATGCCTGGGGACCTGTATGTGTGTGACGTGTCCCCGTGCCTGGGGACCTGTATGTGTGTGAGGTGTCCCCGTGCCTGGGGACCTGTATGTGTGTGAGGTGTCCCCGAGCCTGGGGACCTGTATGTGTGTGACGTGTCCCTGTGCCTGGGGACCTGTATGTGTGTGAGGTGTCCCCGTGCCTGGGACCCGCATGTGTGTGAGGTGTCCCTGTGCCTGGGGACCTGTATGTGTGTGATGTGTCCCCGTGCCTGGGGACCTGTATGTGTGTGACGTGTCCCTGTGCCTGGGGACCTGTGTGTGTGTGACGTGTCCCTGTGCCTGGGGACCTGTGTGTGTGTGACGTGTCCCTGTGCCTGGGGACCTGTATGTGTGTGACGTGTCTCTGTGCCTGGGGACCTGTATGTGTGTGACGTGCCTGGGGACCTGTATGTGTGTGACGTGTCCCTGTGCCTGGGGACCTGTATGTGTGAGAGGTCCCTGTGCCTGGGGACCTGTATGTGTGTGACGTGTCCCTGTGCCTGGGGACCTGTATGTGTGTGACGTGTCCCCGTGCCTGGGGACCTATATGTGTGTTACGTGTCCCTGTGCCTGGGGACCTGTGTGTGTGTGACGTGTCCCTGTGCCTGGGGACCTGTATGTGTGTGACGTGTCTCTGTGCCTGGGGACCTGTATGTGTGTGACGTGTCCCAGTGCCTGGGGACCTGTATGTGTGTGATGTGTCCCTGTGCCTGCGGACCTTTATATGTGTGACGTGTCCCTTTGTCTGGGGACCTGTATGTGTGTGACGTGTCCCCGTGCCTGGGGACCTGTACGTGTGTGAGGTGTCCCTGTGCTTGGGAACCTGTATGTGTGTGACGTGTCCCCGTGCCTGGGGACCTGTATGTGTGTGACGTGTCCCCGTGCCTGGGAACCTGTATGTGTGTGATGTGTCCCATGCCTGGGGACCTGTATGTGTGTGACGTGTCCCCGTGCCTGGGGACCTGTATGTGTGTGAGGTGTCCCCGTGCCTGGGGACCTGTATGTGTGTGAGGTGTCCCCGAGCCTGGGGACCTGTATGTGTGTGACGTGTCCCTGTGCCTGGGGACCTGTATGTGTGTGAGGTGTCCCCGTGCCTGGGACCCGCATGTGTGTGAGGTGTCCCTGTTCCTGGGGACCTGTATGTGTGTGATGTGTCCCCGTGCCTGGGGACCTGTATGTGTGTGACGTGTCCCTGTGCCTGGGGACCTGTGTGTGTGTGACGTGTCCCTGTGCCTGGGGACCTGTGTGTGTGTGACGTGTCCCTGTGCCTGGGGACCTGTATGTGTGTGACGTGTCTCTGTGCCTGGGGACCTGTATGTTTGTGACGTGCCTGGGGACCTGTATGTGTGTGACGTGTCCCTGTGCCTGGGGACCTGTATGTGTGAGATGTCCCTGTGCCTGGGGACATGTATGTGTGTGACGTGTCTCTGTGCCTGGGGACCTGTATGTGTGTGACGTGTCCCCGTGCCTGGGGACCTGTATGTGTGTGACGCAACCCCGTGCCTGGGGACCTGTGTGTGGGAGATGTCCCTGTGCCTGGGGACCTGTATATGTGTGATGCATCCCCGTGCCTGGGGACCTGTATGTGTGTGACGTGTCCCCGTGCCTGGGGACCTGTATGTGTGTGACGTGTCCCTGTGCCTGGGGACCTGTATGTGTGTGACGTGTCCCTGTGCCTGGGGACCTGTATGTGTGTGTGACGTGTCCCCGTGCCTGGGGACCTATATGTGTGTGACGTGTTCCTGGGGACCTGTATGTGTGTGAGGTGTCCCTGTGCCTGGGGACCTGTATGTGTGTGACGTGTCCCTGTGCCTGGGGACCTGTATGTGTGTGACATGTCCCCGTGCCTGGGGACCTGTATGTGTGTGACGTGTCCCTGTGCCTGGGGACATGTATGTGTGTGACGTGTCCCTGTTCCTGGGGACCTGTATGAGTGTGACGTGTCCCTGTGCCTGGGGACCTGTATGTGTGTGACGTGTCCCATGCCTGGGGACCTGTATGTGTGTGACGTGTCCCCGTGCCTGGGGACCTGTATGTGTGTGAGGTGTCCCCGTGCCTGGGGACCTGTATGTGTGTGAGGTGTCCCCGAGCCTGGGGACCTGTGTGTGTGTGACGTGTCCCTGTGCCTGGGGACCTGTATGTGTGTGAGGTGTCCCCGTGCCTGGGACCCGCATGTGTGTGAGGTGTCCCTGTGCCTGGGGACCTGTATGTGTGTGATGTGTCCCCGTGCCTGGGGACCTGTATGTGTGTGACGTGTCCCCGTGCCTGGGGACCTGTATGTGTGTGACGCATCCCCGTGCCTGGGGACCTGTGTGTGGGAGATGTCCCTGTGCCTGGGGACCTGTATGTGTGTGACGCATCCCCGTGCCTGGGGACCTGTGTGTGTGAGGTGTCCCTCTGCCTGGGGACCTGTATGTGTGTGACGTGTGCCTGTGCCTGGGGACCTGTATGTGTGTGACGCGTCCCCGTGCCTGGGGACCTGTATGTGTGTGACGTGTCCCTGTGCCTGGGGACCTGTATGTGTGTGACGTGTCCCCGTGCCTGGGGACCTGTATGTGTGTGACGTGTCCCTGTGCCTGGGGACCTGTATGTGTGTGACGTGTCCCTGTGCCTGGGGACCTGTATGTGTGTGTGACGTGTCCCTGTGCCTGGGGACCTATATGTGTGTGACGTGTTCCTGGGGACCTGTTTGTGTTTGAGGTGTCCCTGTGCCTGGGGACCTGTATGTGTGTGAGGTGTCCCCGTGCCTGGGACCCGCATGTGTGTGAGGTGTCCCTGTTCCTGGGGACCTGTATGTGTGTGATGTGTCCCCGTGCCTGGGGACCTGTATGTGTGTGACGTGTCCCTGTGCCTGGGGACCTGTGTGTGTGTGACGTGTCCCTGTGCCTGGGGACCTGTGTGTGTGTGACGTGTCCCTGTGCCTGGGGACCTGTATGTGTGTGACGTGTCTCTGTGCCTGGGGACCTGTATGTTTGTGACGTGCCTGGGGACCTGTATGTGTGTGACGTGTCCCTGTGCCTGGGGACCTGTATGTGTGAGATGTCCCTGTGCCTGGGGACATGTATGTGTGTGACGTGTCTCTGTGCCTGGGGACCTGTATGTGTGTGACGTGTCCCCGTGCCTGGGGACCTGTATGTGTGTGACGCAACCCCGTGCCTGGGGACCTGTGTGTGGGAGATGTCCCTGTGCCTGGGGACCTGTATATGTGTGATGCATCCCCGTGCCTGGGGACCTGTATGTGTGTGACGTGTCCCCGTGCCTGGGGACCTGTATGTGTGTGACGTGTCCCTGTGCCTGGGGACCTGTATGTGTGTGACGTGTCCCTGTGCCTGGGGACCTGTATGTGTGTGTGACGTGTCCCCGTGCCTGGGGACCTATATGTGTGTGACGTGTTCCTGGGGACCTGTATGTGTGTGAGGTGTCCCTGTGCCTGGGGACCTGTATGTGTGTGACGTGTCCCTGTGCCTGGGGACCTGTATGTGTGTGACATGTCCCCGTGCCTGGGGACCTGTATGTGTGTGACGTGTCCCTGTGCCTGGGGACATGTATGTGTGTGACGTGTCCCTGTTCCTGGGGACCTGTATGAGTGTGACGTGTCCCTGTGCCTGGGGACCTGTATGTGTGTGACGTGTCCCATGCCTGGGGACCTGTATGTGTGTGACGTGTCCCCGTGCCTGGGGACCTGTATGTGTGTGAGGTGTCCCCGTGCCTGGGGACCTGTATGTGTGTGAGGTGTCCCCGAGCCTGGGGACCTGTGTGTGTGTGACGTGTCCCTGTGCCTGGGGACCTGTATGTGTGTGAGGTGTCCCCGTGCCTGGGACCCGCATGTGTGTGAGGTGTCCCTGTGCCTGGGGACCTGTATGTGTGTGATGTGTCCCCGTGCCTGGGGACCTGTATGTGTGTGACGTGTCCCCGTGCCTGGGGACCTGTATGTGTGTGACGCATCCCCGTGCCTGGGGACCTGTGTGTGGGAGATGTCCCTGTGCCTGGGGACCTGTATGTGTGTGACGCATCCCCGTGCCTGGGGACCTGTGTGTGTGAGGTGTCCCTCTGCCTGGGGACCTGTATGTGTGTGACGTGTGCCTGTGCCTGGGGACCTGTATGTGTGTGACGCGTCCCCGTGCCTGGGGACCTGTATGTGTGTGACGTGTCCCTGTGCCTGGGGACCTGTATGTGTGTGACGTGTCCCCGTGCCTGGGGACCTGTATGTGTGTGACGTGTCCCTGTGCCTGGGGACCTGTATGTGTGTGACGTGTCCCTGTGCCTGGGGACCTGTATGTGTGTGTGACGTGTCCCTGTGCCTGGGGACCTATATGTGTGTGACGTGTTCCTGGGGACCTGTTTGTGTTTGAGGTGTCCCTGTGCCTGGGGACCTGTATGTGTGTGACGTGTTCCTGTGCCTGGGGACCTGTATGTGTGTGAGGTGTCCCCGTGCCTGGGGACCTGTATGTGTGTGAGGTGTCCCCGTGCCTGGGGACCTGTATGTGTGTGACGTGTCCCCGTTCCTGGGGACCTGTATGTGTGTGAGGTGTCCCCGTGCCTGGGGACCTGTATGTGTGTGACGTGTTCCTGTGCCTGGGGACCTGTATGTGTGTGACGTGTCCCTGGGGACCTGTATGTGTGTGAGGTGTCCCTGTGCCTGGGGACCTGTATGTGTGTGAGGTGTCCCCGTGCCTGGGGACCTGTATGTGTGTGACGTGTTCCTGTGCCTGGGGACCTGTATGTGTGTGACGTGTCCACGTGCCTGGGGATCTGTATGTGTGTGACGTGTCCCTTTACCTGGGGACCTGTATGTGTGTGACGTGTCCCCGTGCCTGGGGACCTGTATGTGTGTGAGGTGTCCCCGTGCCTGGGGACCTGTGTGTGGGAGATGTCCCTGTGCCTGGGGACCTGTATGTGTGTGACGCATCCCCGTGCCTGGGGACCTGTGTGTGTGAGATGTCCCCGTGCCTGGGGACCTGTGTGTGGGAGATGTCCCTGTGCCTGGGGACCTGTATGTGTGTGACGCATCCCCGTGCCTGGGGACCTGTGTGTGTGAGATGTCCCCGTGCCTGGGGACCTGTGTGTGTGAGGTGTCCCTCTGCCTGGGGACCTGTATGTGTGTGACGTGTCCCTGTGCCTGGGGACCTGTATGTGTGTGACGCGTCCCCGTGCCTGGGGACCTGTATGTGTGTGACGTGTCCCTGTGCCTGGGGACCTGTATGTGTGTGACGTGTCCCTGTGCCTGGGGACCTGTATGTGTGTGACGTGTTCCTGTGCCTGGGGACCTGTATGTGTGTGACGTGTTCCTGTGCCTGGGGACCTGTATGTGTGTGACGTGTCCCCGTGCCTGGGGACCTGTATGTGTGTGACGTGTCCCTGTGCCTGGGGACCTGTATGTGTGTGACGTGTCCCTGTGCCTGGGGACCTGTATGTGTGTGTGACGTGTCCCCGTGCCTGGGGACCTATATGTGTGTGACGTGTTCCTGGGGACCTGTATGTGTGTGAGGTGTCCCTGTGCCTGGGGACCTGTATGTGTGTGACGTGTTCCTGTGCCTGGGGACCTGTATGTGTGTGACGTGTCCCTGGGGACCTGTATGTGTGTGAGGTGTCCCCGTGCCTGGGGACCTGTATGTGTGTGAGGTGTCCCCGTGCCTGGGGACCTGTATGTGTGTGACGTGTCCCCGTGCCTGGGGACCTGTATGTGTGTGAGGTGTCCCCGTGCCTGGGGACCTGTATGTGTGTGACGTGTTCCTGTGCCTGGGGACCTGTATGTGTGTGACGTGTCCCTGGGGACCTGTATGTGTGTGAGGTGTCCCTGTGCCTGGGGACCTGTATGTGTGTGAGGTGTCCCCGTGCCTGGGGACCTGTATGTGTGTGACGTGTTCCTGTGCCTGGTGACCTGTATGTGTGTGACGTGTCCACGTGCCTGGGGACCTGTATGTGTGTGACGTGTCCCTTTACCTGGGGACCTGTATGTGTGTGACGTGTCCCCATGCCTGGGGACCTGTATGTGTGTGAGGTGTCCCGTGCCTGGGGACCCGCATGTGTGTGAGCTGTCCCCGTGCCTGGGGACCTGTATGTGTGTGACGTGTCCCTGTGCCTGGGGACCTGTATGTGTTTGATGTGTCCCCGTGCCTGGGGACCTGTATTTGTGTGTGACGTGTCCCTGGGGACCTGTATGTGTGTGTGACGTGTCCCCGTGCCTGGGGACCTGTATGTGTGTGACGTGTCCCCGTGCTTGGGGACCTGTATGTGTGTGACGTGTCCCTGGGGACCTTTATGTGTGTGACGTGTCCCTGTGCCTGGGGACCTGTATGTGTGTGACGTGTCCCTGTGCCTGGGGACCTGTATGTGTGTGACGTGTCCCCGTGCCTGGGGACCTGTATGTGTGTGACGTGTCCCCGTGCCTGGGGACCTGTATGTGTGTGACATGTCGCTGTGCCTGGGGACCTGTATGTGTGTGACATGTCCTCGTGCCTGGGGACCTGTATGTGTGTGACGTATCCCCGTGCCTGGGGACCTGTATGTGTCTGACGTGTCCCTGGGGACCTTTATGTGTGTGATGTGTCCCCGTGCCTGGGGACCTGTATGTGTGTGACGTGTCCCCGTGCCTGGGGACCTGTATGTGTGTGACGTGTCCCTGTGCCTGCCAGCCCTCCGTGTGAGAGAGTATGCACGTGTAAAGAGACAGCCCTCCATCTGAGTATGCACGTGTAAAGAGACATCCCTCCGTGTGTGAGAATATGCACGTGTAAAGAGACAGCCCTCCATGTGAGAGAGTATGCACGTGTAAAGAGACAGCCCTCAGTGTGAGAGAGTATGCACGTGTAAAGAGACAGCCCTCCGTGTGATAGTGTGCACGTGTAAAGAGACAGTTCTCCATCTGAGTATGCACGTGTAAAGAGACATCCCTCCGTGTGTGAGAATATGCACGTGTAAAGAGACAGCCCTCCATGTGAGAGAGTATGCACGTGTAAAGAGACAGCCCTCCATGTGAGAGAGTATGCACGTGTAAAGAGACAGCACCCAGTGTGAGAGAGTATGCATGTGTAAAGAGACAGCCCTCCGTGTGAGAGAGTATGCACGTGTAAAGAGACAGCCCTCCGTGTGAGAGAGTATGCACGTGTAAAGAGACAGCCCTCCGTGTGAGAGAGAGTGCACGTGTAAAGGGACATCCCCAAGCGTGATAGTATGCACGTGTAAAGAGACAGCCCTCCGTGTGAGAGAGTATGCACGTGTAAAGAGACATCCCCAAGCGTGAGAGTATGCATGTGTAAAGAGACAGCCCTCATTGTTAGCAACAGCCCTCAGAGTGAGTGTGCATGTGTAAAGAGACAGCCTTCAAGTGAGAGAGAGCACACACGTGTAAAGAGACAGCCCCCCATGTGAGAGAGTGGTCTCACCGTGTTTGCGTCCCAGGTATCGGAGTATAGTGTTACTTTGGTACAGCGTGAAGTCCCCGTCCTCCAACCCAGGGAGCTGTCCGAAGACCTGCGAGACAGACAGACTGCTAGAGAGACTGCGAGACAGAGAGACTGCGAGACAGACTGCGAGACAGACAGACTGCTAGAGAGACTGCTAGAGAGACTGCGAGACAGAGAGACTGCGAGACAGACTGCGAGACAGACAGACTGCTAGAGAGACTGCTAGAGAGACTGCGAGACAGACAGACTGCTAGAGAGACTGCTAGAGAAACTGCGAGACAGACAGACTGCGAGACAGAGAGACAGAGAGACTGCGAGACAGAGAGACTGCGAGACAGAGAGACTGCGAGACAGACTGCGAGACAGACAGACTGCAAGAGAGACTGCGAGACAGACAGACAGCTAGAGAGACTGCGAGACAGAGAGACTGCTAGAGAGACTGCGAGACAGACAGACTGCTAGAGAGACTGCTAGAGAGACTGCGAGACAGACAGACTGCTAGAGAGACTGCGAGACAGACAGACTGCTAGAGAGACTGCTAGAGAGACTGCGGGACAGAGAGACTGCGGGACAGAGAGACTGCTAGAGAGACTGCTAGAGAGACTGCGAGAGAGACTGCGAGAGAGTCTGCGAGAGAGACTGCGAGAGAGACTGCTAGAGAGACTGCGAGACAGAGAGACTGCTAGAGAGACTGCTAGACAGACTGCGAGACAGACAGACTGCTAGAGAGACTGCGAGACAGAGAGACTGCGAGAGAGACTGCTAGAGAGACTGCAGGACAGAGAGACTGCTAGAGAGACTGCTAGAGAGACTGCGAGAGAGACTGCGAGACAGAGAGACTGCTAAAGAGACTGCTAGAGAGACTGCTAGAGAGACTGCGGGACAGAGAGACTGCTAGAGAGACTGCTAGAGAGACTGCGAGAGAGACTGCGAGAGAGACTGCGAGACAGACAGACTGCTAGAGAGACTGCTAGAGAGACTGCGAGACAGACAGACTGCTAGAGAGACTGCTAGAGAGACTGCAGGACAGAGAGACTGCGGGACAGAGAGACTGCCAGAGAGACTGCGAGAGAGACTGCGAGAGAGACTGCGAGAGAGACTGCTAGAGAGACTGCGAGACAGAGACTGATAGAGAGACTGCTAGACAGACTGCGAGACAGACAGACTGCTAGATAGACTGCGAGACAGAGAGACTGCGAGAGAGACTGCGGGACAGAGAGACTGCTAGAGAGACTGCTAGAGAGACTGCGATAGAGACTGCGAGAGAGACTGCGAGACAGAGAGACTGCTAGAGAGACTGCGAGACAGACAGACTACTAGAGAGACTGCGAGACAGAGAGACTGCGAGAGAGACTGCGAGACAGAGAGACTGCTAGAGAGACTGCGAGACAGAGAGACTGCTAGAGAGACTGCGAGACAGACAGACTGCTAGACAGACTGCTAGAGAGACTGCTAGAGAGACTGCTAGAGAGACTGCTAGAGAGACTGCTAGAGAGACTGCGAGACAGACAGACTGCGAGACTGAGAGACTTTGAGACAGAGAGACTGCGAGACAGAGAGACTGCGAGACACAGACAGTGAGAGAGACTTCGAGACAGAGAGACTGCGAAAGAGACTGCGAGACTGCTAGAGAGACTGCTAGAGAGACTGCTAGAGAGACTGCGAGAGAGACTGCGAGACAGAGAGACTGCTAGAGAGACTGCTAGAGAGACTGCTAGAGAGACTGCTAGAGAGACTGCGGGACAGAGAGACTGCGGGACAGAGAGACTGCGAGAGAGACTGCGAGAGAGACTGTGAGAGAGACTGCGAGACAGAGAGACCGCGAGACAGAGAGACTGCAAGAGAGACTGCGAGACAGAGAGACTGCTAGAGAGACTGCTAGAGAGACTGCGAGACAGACAGACTGCTAGCCAGACTGCTAGCCAGACTGCTAGAGAGACTGCTAGAGAGACTGCTAGAGAGACTGCGAGACAGACAGACTGCTAGACAGACTGCTAGAGAGACAGCTAGAGAGACTGCTAGAGAGACTGCTAGAGAGACTGCGAGACAGACAGACTGCTAGAGAGACTGCGAGACAGACAGACTGCTAGAGAGACTGCGAGACAGACAGACTGCTAGAGAGACTGCTAGAGAGACTGCAGGACAGAGAGACTGCGGGACAGAGAGACTGCCAGAGAGACTGCGAGAGATACTGCGGGACAGAGAGACTGCTAGAGAGACTGCTAGAGAGACTGCGAGAGAGACTGCGAGAGAGACTGCGAGACAGAGAGACTGCTAGAGAGACTGCGAGACAGACAGACTGCTAGAGAGACTGCGAGACATAGAGACTGCGAGAGAGACTGCGAGACAGAGAGACTGCTAGAGAGACTGCGAGACAGACAGACTGCTAGAGAGACTGCGAGACAGAGAGACTGCGAGAGAGACTGCGAGACAGAGACTGCTAGAGAGACTGCGAGACAGAGAGACTGCTAAAGAGACTGCGAGACAGACAGACTGCTAGACAGACTGCTAGACAGACTGCTAGAGAGACTGCTAGAGAGACTGCTAGAGAGACTGCTAGAGAGACTGCTAGAGAGACTGCTAGAGAGACTGCTAGAGAGACTGCGAGACAGACAGACTGCGAGACTGAGAGACTTTGAGACAGAGAGACTGCGAGACAGGGACTGTGAGAGAGACTGCGAGACAGAGAGACTGCGAGAGAGACTGCGAGACTGCTAGAGAAACTGCTAGAGAGACTGCTAGAGAGACTGCGAGAGAGACTGCGAGACAGAGAGACAGAGAGACTGCTAGAGAGACTGCTAGAGAGACTGCGAGACAGACAGACTGCTAGAGAGACTGCGAGAGAGACTGCGAGACAGACAGACTGCTAGACAGACTGCTAGACAGACTGCTAGAGAGACTGCTAGAGAGACTGCTAGAGAGACTGCTAGAGAGACTGCTAGAGAGACTGCTAGAGAGACTGCGAGACTGAGAGACTTTGAGACAGAGAGACTGCGAGACAGAGAGACTGCGAGACAGAGACTGTGAGAGAGACTGCGAGACAGAGAGACTGCGAGAGAGACTGCGAGACTGCTAGAGAGACTGCGAGACAGACAGACTGCTAGACAGACTGCTAGACAGACTGCTAGAGAGACTGCTAGAGAGACTGCTAGAGAGACTGCTAGAGAGACTGCGAAACAGACAGACTGCTAGACAGACTGCTAGACAGACTGCTAGAGAGACTGCTAGAGAGACTGCTAGAGAGACTGCAAGACAGACAGACTGCTAGAGAGACTGCGAGACAGACAGACTGCTAGAGAGACTGCGAGACAGACAGACTGCTAGAGAGACTGCTAGAGAGACTGCAGGACAGAGAGACTGCGGGACAGAGAGACTGCGAGAGAGACTGCGAGACTGCTAGAGAGACTGCTAGAGAGACTGCTAGAGAGACTGCTAGAGAGACTGCGAGAGAGACTGCGAGAAAGAGAGACAGAGAGACTGCTAGAGAGACTGCTAGAGAGACTGCGAGAGAGACTGCGAGAGAGACTGCGAGACAGACAGACTGCTAGACAGACTGCTAGACAGACTGCTAGAGAGACTGCTAGAGAGACTGCTAGAGAGACTGCTAGAGAGACTGCGAGACAGACAGACTGCGAGACTGAGAGACTTTGAGACAGAGAGACTGCGAGACAGAGAGACTGCGAGACAGAGACTGTGAGAGAGACTGCGAGACAGAGAGACTGCGAGAGAGACTGCGAGACTGCTAGAGAGACTGCGAGACAGACAGACTGCTAGACAGACTGCTAGAGAGACTGCTAGAGAGACTGCTAGAGAGACTGCTAGAGAGACTGCGAGACAGACAGACTGCTAGACAGACTGCTAGACAGACTGCTAGAGAGACTGCTAGAGAGACTGCTAGAGAGACTGCGAGACAGACAGACTGCTAGAGAGACTGCGAGACAGACAGACTGCTAGAGAGACTGCGAGACAGACAGACTGCTAGAGAGACTGCTAGAGAGACTGCGGGACAGAGAGACTGCGGGACAGAGAGACTGCGAGAGAGACTGCGAGAGAGACTGCGAGAGAGACTGCGAGAGAGACTGCGAGAGAGACTGCGAGAGAGACTGCGAGAGAGACTGCGAGAGAGACTGCGAGACAGAGAGACTGCTAGAGAGACTGCGAGACAGACAGACTGCTAGAGAGACTGCGAGACAGAGAGACTGCGAGAGAGACTGCGAGACAGAGACTGCTAGAGAGACTGCGAGACAGAGAGACTGCTAAAGAGACTGCGAGACAGACAGACTGCTAGACAGACTGCTAGAGAGACTGCTAGAGAGACTGCTAGAGAGACTGCTAGAGAGACTGCTAGAGAGACTGCTAGAGAGACTGCTAGAGAGACTGCTAGAGAGACTGCGAGACAGACAGACTGCGAGACTGAGAGACTTTGAGACAGAGAGACTGCGAGACAGAGAGACTGCGAGACAGGGACTGTGAGAGAGACTGCGAGACAGAGAGACTGCGAGAGAGACTGCGAGACTGCTAGAGAGACTGCTAGAGAGACTGCTAGAGAGACTGCGAGAGAGACTGCGAGACAGAGAGACAGAGAGACTGCTAGAGAGACTGCTAGAGAGACTGCGAGAGAGACTGCGAGACAGACAGACTGCTAGACAGACTGCTAGACAGACTGCTAGAGAGACTGCTAGAGAGACTGCTAGAGAGACTGCTAGAGAGACTGCTAGAGAGACTGCGAGACAGACAGACTGCGAGACTGAGAGACTTTGAGACAGAGAGACTGCGAGACAGAGAGACTGCGAGACAGAGACTGTGAGAGAGACTGCGAGACAGAGAGACTGCGAGAGAGACTGCGAGACTGCTAGAGAGACTGCGAGACAGACAGACTGCTAGACAGACTGCTAGAGAGACTGCTAGAGAGACTGCTAGAGAGACTGCTAGAGAGACTGCGAAACAGACAGACTGCTAGACAGACTGCTAGACAGACTGCTAGAGAGACTGCTAGAGAGACTGCTAGAGAGACTGCGAGACAGACAGACTGCTAGAGAGACTGCGAGACAGACAGACTGCTAGAGAGACTGCGAGACAGACAGACTGCTAGAGAGACTGCTAGAGAGACTGCAGGACAGAGAGACTGCGGGACAGAGAGACTGCGAGAGAGACTGCGAGAGAGACTGCGAGAGAGACTGCGAGAGAGACTGCGAGAGAGACTGCGAGAGAGACTGCTAGAGAGACTGCGAGACAGAGACTGCTAGAGAGACTGCTAGACAGACTGCGAGACAGACAGACTGCTAGAGAGACTGCGAGACAGAGAGACTGCGAGAGAGACTGCGGGACAGAGAGACTGCTAGAGAGACTGCTAGAGAGACTGCGAGAGAGACTGTGAGAGAGACTGCGAGACAGAGAGACTGCTAGAGAGACTGCGAGACAGAGAGACTGCGAGAGAGACTGCGAGACAGAGAGACTGCTAGAGAGACTGCGAGACAGACAGACTGCTAGACAGACTGCTAGAGAGACTGCTAGAGAGACTGCTAGAGAGACTACGAGACAGACAGACTGCGAGACTGAGAGACTTTGAGACAGAGAGACTGCGAGACAGAGAGACTGCGAGACAGAGACTGTGAGAGAGACTGCGAGACAGAGAGACTGCGAGAGAGACTGCGAGACTGCTAGAGAGACTGCTAGAGAGACTGCGAGAGAGACTGCGAGACAGAGAGACTGTGAGACAGAGAGACTGCTAGAGAGACTGCGGGACAGAGAGACTGCTAGAGAGACTGCGGGACAGAGAGACTGCGAGAGAGACTGCGAGAGAGACTGCGAGAGAGACTGCGAGACAGAGAGACTGCTAGAGAGACTGCGAGACAGACAGACTGCTAGAGAGACTGCGAGACAGAGAGACTGCGAGAGAGACTGCGAGACAGAGAGACTGCTAGAGAGACTGCTAGAGAGACTGCGAGACAGACAGACTGCTAGACAGACTGCTAGAGAGACTGCTAGAGAGACTGCGAGACAGACAGACTGCTAGACAGACTGCTAGAGAGACTGCTAGAGAGACTGCTAGAGAGACTGCGAGAGAGACTGCGAGAGAGACTGCGAGACAGAGAGACTGCTAGAGAGACTGCTAGAGAGACTGCTAGAGAGACTGCGGGACAGAGAGACTGCGAGACAGAGAGACTGCTAGAGAGACTGCGAGAGAGACTGCGAGAGAGACTGCGAGACAGACAGACTGCTAGAGAGACTGCTAGAGAGACTGCGAGACAGACAGACTGCTAGAGAGACTGCGAGACAGACAGACTGCTAGAGAGACTGCTAGAGAGACTGCAGGACAGAGAGACTGCGGGACAGAGAGACTGCTAGAGAGACTGCGAGACAGAGAGACTGCGAGAGAGACTGCGGGACAGAGAGACTGCTAGAGAGACTGCGAGACAGAGAGACTGCGAGAGAGACTGCGGGACAGAGAGACTGCTAGAGAGACTGCTAGAGAGACTGCGAGAGAGACTGCGAGAGAGACTGCGAGACAGAGAGACTGCTAGAGAGACTGCTAGAGAGACTGCTAGAGGGACTGCAGGACAGAGAGACTGCTAGAGAGACTGCTAGAGAGACTGCGAGAGAGACTGCGAGAGAGACTGCGAGAGAGACTGCGAGACAGAGAGACTGCTAGAGAGACTGCTAGAGAGACTGCGAGACAGACAGACTGCTAGACAGACTGCTAGAGAGACCGCTAGAGAGACTGCTAGAGAGACTGCTAGAGAGACTGCTAGAAAGACTGCGAGACAGACAGACTGCGAGACTGAGAGACTGTGAGACTGAGAGACTGTGAGACAGAGACTGTGAGAGAGACTGCGAGACAGAGAGACTGCGATACTGCTAGAGAGACTGCTAGAGAGACTGCGAGAGAGACTGCGAGAGAGACTGCTAGACAGACTGCTAGAGAGACTGCTAGAGAGACTGCTAGAGAGACTGCGAGACAGACAGACTGCTAGACAGACTGCTAGAGAGACTGCTAGAGAGACTGCTAGAGAGACTGCGAGAGAGACTGCGAGAGAGACTGCGAGAGAGACTGCGAGACAGAGAGACTGCGAGACAGAGAGACTGCTAGAGAGACTGCGAGAGAGACTGCGAGAGAGACTGCGAGACAGACAGACTGCTAGAGAGACTGCTAGAGAGACTGCGAGACAGACAGACTGCTAGAGAGACTGCGAGACAGACAGACTGCTAGAGAGACTGCTAGAGAGACTGCAGGACAGAGAGACTGCGGGACAGAGAGACTGCTAGAGAGACTGCGAGACAGAGAGACTGCGAGAGAGACTGCGGGACAGAGAGACTGCTAGAGAGACTGCGAGACAGAGAGACTGCGAGAGAGACTGCGGGACAGAGAGACTGCTAGAGAGACTGCTAGAGAGACTGCTAGAGAGACTGCGAGAGAGACTGCGAGAGAGACTGCGAGACAGAGAGACTGCGAGACAGAGAGACTGCTAGAGGGACTGCTAGAGGGACTGCTAGAGAGACTGCAGGACAGAGAGACTGCTAGAGAGACTGCTAGAGAGACTGCTAGAGAGACTGCGAGAGAGACTGCGAGAGAGACTGCGAGACAGAGAGACTGCTAGAGAGACTGCTAGAGACTGCGAGACAGACAGACTGCTAGACAGACTGCTAGAGAGACCGCTAGAGAGACTGCTAGAGAGACTGCTAGAGAGACTGCGAGAGAGACAGACTGCGAGACTGAGAGACTGCGAGACAGAGAGACTGCGAGACAGAGAGACTGCGAGACAGAGACTGCTAGAGAGACTGCGAGAGAGACTGCGAGAGAGACTGCGAGAGAGACTGCGAGACAGAGAGACTGCGAGAGAGACTGCGAGACAGAGAGACTGCTAGAGAGACTGCGAGACAGAGAGACTGCTAGAGAGACTGTGAGATAGAGAGACTGCTAGAGAGACAGAGAGACTGCGAGAGAGACTGCGAGACAGAGAGAGTGCTAGAGAGACTGCGAGACAGAGAGAGTGCTAGAGAGACTGCGAGACAGAGACTGCAAGAGAGACAGCGAGACAGAGAGACTGTGAGGCAGAGACTGCTAGAGAGACAGCGAGACAGATAGACTGCGAGACAGAGAGACTGCTAGAGACTGCTAGAGAGACTGCTAGAGAGACTGTGAGACAGAGAGACTGCTAGAGACTGCTAGAGAGACTGCGAGACAGAGAGACTGCGAGACAGAGAGACTGCTAGAGAGACAGAGAGACTGCTAGAGAGACTGCGAGACAGAGAGACTGCGAGACAGAGAGACTGCTAGAGAGACTGCGAGACAGAGAGACTGCTAGAGAGTCTGCGAGACAGAGAGACTGCTAGAGAGACTGCGAGACAGAGAGACTGCGAGACAGAGAGACTGCGAGACAGAGAGACTGCTAGAGAGACTGCGAGACAGAGAGACTGCGAGACAGAGAGACTGCGAGACAGAGAGACTGCTAGAGAGACTGCGAGACAGAGAGACTGCTAGAGAGACTGCGAGACAGAGAGACTGCGAGACAGAGAGACTGCTAGAGAAACTGCGAGACAGAGAGACTGCTAGAGAGACTGCGAGACAGAGAGACTGCTAGAGAGACTGCGAGACAGAGAGACTGCGAGACAGAGAGACTGCTAGAGAGACTGCGAGACAGAGAGACTGCTAGAGAGACTGCGAGACAGAGAGACTGCTAGAGACTGCGAGACAGAGAGACTGCGAGACAGAGAGACTGCGAGACAGAGAGACTGCTAGAGAGACTGCGAGACAGAGAGACTGCTAGAGAGACTGCGAGAGAGACTGCGAGAGAGACTGCGAGACAGACAGACTGCTAGAGAGACTGCTAGAGAGACTGCGAGACAGACAGACTGCTAGAGAGACTGCGAGACAGACAGACTGCTAGAGAGACTGCTAGAGAGACTGCAGGACAGAGAGACTGCGGGACAGAGAGACTGCTAGAGAGACTGCGAGACAGAGAGACTGCGAGAGAGACTGCGGGACAGAGAGACTGCTAGAGAGACTGCGAGACAGAGAGACTGCGAGAGAGACTGCGGGACAGAGAGACTGCTAGAGAGACTGCTAGAGAGACTGCGAGAGAGACTGCGAGAGAGACTGCGAGACAGAGAGACTGCTAGAGAGACTGCTAGAGAGACTGCTAGAGGGACTGCAGGACAGAGAGACTGCTAGAGAGACTGCTAGAGAGACTGCGAGAGAGACTGCGAGAGAGACTGCGAGAGAGACTGCGAGACAGAGAGACTGCTAGAGAGACTGCTAGAGAGACTGCGAGACAGACAGACTGCTAGACAGACTGCTAGAGAGACCGCTAGAGAGACTGCTAGAGAGACTGCTAGAGAGACTGCTAGAAAGACTGCGAGACAGAGAGACTGCTAGAGAGACTGCGAGACAGAGAGACTGCTAGAGACTGCGAGACAGAGAGACTGCGAGACAGAGAGACTGCGAGACAGAGAGACTGCTAGAGAGACTGCGAGACAGAGAGACTGCTAGAGAGACTGCGAGACAGAGAGACTGCTAGAGAGACTGCGAGACAGAGAGACTGTGAGACAGAGAGACTGCTAGAGAGACTGCGAGACAGAGAGACTGCTAGAGAGACTGCGAGACAGAGAGACTGCTAGAGAGACTGCGAGACAGAGAGACTGCTAGAGAGACTGCTAGAGAGACTGCTAGAGAGACTGCGAGACAGAGAGACTGCTAGAGAGACTGCGAGACAGAGAGACTGCGAGACAGAGAGACTGCTAGAGAGACTGCGAGACAGAGAGACTGCGAGACAGAGAGACTGCTAGAGAGACTGCGAGACAGAGAGACTGCGAGACAGAGAGACTGCTAGAGAGACTGCGAGACAGAGAGACTGCTAGAGAGACTGCGAGACAGAGAGACTGCTAGAGACTGCGAGACAGAGAGACTGCGAGACAGAGAGACTGCGAGACAGAGAGACTGCTAGAGAGACTGCGAGACAGAGAGACTGCTAGAGAGACTGCGAGACAGAGAGAATGCTAGAGAGACTGCTAGAGAGACTGCGAGACAGAGAGACTGCTAGAGAGACTGCGAGACAGAGACTGCGAGACAGAGAGACTGCTAGAGAGACTGCGAGACAGAGAGACTGCGAGACAGAGAGACTGCTAGAGAGACTGCGAGACAGAGAGACTGCTAGAGAGACTGCAAGACAGAGGGACTGCTAGAGAGACTGCGAGACAGAGAGACTGCTAGAGAGACTGCGAGACAGAGAGACTGCGAGACAGAGAGACTGCGAGACAGAGAGACTGCGAGACAGAGAGACTGCGAGACAGAGAGACTGCTAGAGAGACTGCGAGACAGAGAGACTGCGAGACAGAGAGACTGCGAGACAGAGAGACTGCGAGACAGAGAGACTGCTAGAGAGACTGCGAGACAGAGAGACTGCTAGAGAGACTGCGAGACAGAGAGACTGCTAGAGAGACTGCGAGACAGAGAGACTGCTAGAGAGACTGCTAGAGAGACTGCGAGACAGAGAGACTGCTAGAGAGACTGCGAGACAGAGAGACTGCGAGACAGAGAGACTGCTAGAGAGACTGCGAGACAGAGAGACTGCGAGACAGAGAGACTGCTAGAGAGACTGCGAGACAGAGAGACTGCGAGACAGAGAGACTGCTAGAGAGACTGCGAGACAGAGAGACTGCTAGAGAGACTGCGAGACAGAGAGACTGCTAGAGACTGCGAGACAGAGAGACTGCGAGACAGAGAGACTGCGAGACAGAGAGACTGCTAGAGAGACTGCGAGACAGAGAGACTGCTAGAGAGACTGCGAGACAGAGAGAATGCTAGAGAGACTGCTAGAGAGACTGCGAGACAGAGAGACTGCTAGAGAGACTGCGAGACAGAGAGACTGCGAGACAGAGAGACTGCTAGAGAGACTGCGAGACAGAGAGACTGCGAGACAGAGAGACTGCTAGAGAGACTGCGAGACAGAGAGACTGCTAGAGAGACTGCAAGACAGAGGGACTGCTAGAGAGACTGCGAGACAGAGAGACTGCTAGAGAGACTGCGAGACAGAGAGACTGCGAGACAGAGAGACTGCGAGACAGAGAGACTGCGAGACAGAGAGACTGCGAGACAGAGAGACTGCTAGAGAGACTGCGAGACAGAGAGACTGCGAGACAGAGAGACTGCGAGACAGAGAGACTGCGAGACAGAGAAACTGACCATTACTGAGAGACTGCTAAAGAAAGGAGTCACAGAGAGAGACTTCTAAAGAGAGTGACAATAGGTAATCTCGCATGTAATAGAGATAGAGGGACTGCCAGAGAGACTGCAAATGAGAGTGTCACAGGTTGAGGGGATGTCTCACCGCTGATTTCTTCAGATCACTAGTGAACCAATCGGACATCTGAACCTCGTCCTCTTTCCAGGGGATCCCCTGGTCCGCCAACAGCAGCCGCAGGGCCTCCGCCCGCCCTGGGGGAGAGGAGACGTGTGGGGTTATATACAGGGCCTCCGCCCGCCCTGGGGGAGAGGAGACGTGTGGGGTTATATACAGGGCCTCCGCCCGCCCTGGGGGAGAGGAGACGTGTGGGGTTATATACAGGGCACATGTCCTATATACAGGGCCTCCGCCCGCCCTGGGGGAGAGGAGACGTGTGGGGTTATATACAGGGCCTCCGCCCGCCCTGGGGGAGATGAGACGTGTGGGGTTATATACAGGGCACATGTCCTATATACAGGGCCTCCGCCCGCCCTGGGGGAGAGGAGACGTGTGGGGTTATATACAGGGCCTCCGCCCGCCCTGGGGGAGAGGAGACGTGTGGGGTTATATACAGGGCCTCCGCCCGCCCTGGGGGAGATGAGACGTGTGGGGTTATATACAGGGCCTCCGCCCGCCCTGGGGGAGAGGAGACGTGTGGGGTTATATACAGGGCCTCCGCCCGCCCTGGGGGAGAGGAGACGTGTGGGGTTATATACAGGGCCTCCGCCCGCCCTGGGGGAGAGGAGACGTGTGGGGTTATATACAGGGCCTCTGCCCGCCCTGGGGGAGAGGAGACGTGTGGGGTTATATACAGGGCACATGTCCTATATACAGGGCCTCCGCCCGCCCTGGGGGGAGAGGAGACGTGTGGGGTTATATACAGGGCCTCCGCCCGCCCTGGGGAGAGGAGACGTGTGGGGTTATATACAGGGCACATGTCCTATATACAGGGCCTCCGCCCGCCCTGGGGAGAGGAGACGTGTGGGGTTATATACAGGGCACATGTCCTATATACAGGGCCTCCGCCCGCCCTGGGGAGAGGAGACGTGTGGGGTTATATACAGGGCCTCCGCCCGCCCTGGGGGGAGAGGAGATGTGTGGGGTTATATACAGGGCACATGTCCTATATACAGGGCCTCCGCCCTCCCTGGGGGAGAGGAGACGTGTGGGGTTATATACAGGGCACATGTCCTATATACAGGGCCTCCGCCCTCCCTGGGGGAGAGGAGACTTGTGGGGTTATATACAGGGCACATGTCCTATATACAGGGCCTCCGCCCTCCCTGGGGGAGAGGAGACTTGTGGGGTTATATACAGGGCACATGTCCTATATACAGGGCCTCCACCCTCCCTGGGGGAGAGGAGACTTGTGGGGTTATATACAGGGCACATGTCCTATATACAGGGCCTCCGCCCTCCCTGGGGGAGAGGAGACTTGTGGGGTTATATACAGGGCACATGTCCTATATACAGGGCACATGTCCTATATACAGTGTCTCAGCTGCTCACATGCACAGGACAGGCGGAGGCGGCCCGAGGACCAGGGCAATAAGGCACCCGCTGGATGAGCGATAGAGGGGTGAGCGCAATGTCCGGGAGGGTGACAGAGAGGGACCAAGCTCAGGGAGGGGTGTTCTGGGATGTGGGGAAGCAGGGTGCGATTGCAGGAGAGACTTAGTGGGGGGTTCAGGAGTATTGGGGTTCAGCAGGAGTATGGAGGGTTCAGCAGGAGTATAGGGGGGTGCAGGAGCAGTAATTGGGGGTTCAGGAGTATGGGGGAGATTCAGGAGGTGTATTTGGGGAATGCAGGTGTATGGGGGGGTGCAGGAAGAGTATGGGGGTGCAGAAGGAGTATTTGGAGGTTCAAGAGGAGTATTTGGGGGTTGATGAGGAATATTTGGGGGTTCAGGAGGAATATTTGTGGGGGTTCGGGTGTTTTTAGAAGTTTTCGATCCCACACTGACCTCTGACAGGGAAATATGTCAGGACATATCCAGGCACTGAGAAAAAAAGAGACAGCACACAGTTATTAGACATCCATATATTGCAAAAAGAGACAATATTAGACAGCAAAAAACAGTGTGGCAAGAGGTGTGAATTGCTGCAGCTCTCACTTGTCAGAGTGTAGCTGTCTC
Organism: Ascaphus truei; assembly: GCF_040206685.1. Taxonomy (NCBI): domain Eukaryota; kingdom Metazoa; phylum Chordata; class Amphibia; order Anura; family Ascaphidae; genus Ascaphus; species Ascaphus truei. Next base: position 222,859 of record NW_027456761.1, on the reverse strand, counting down.
AGGTCTGTGTATCTGGCTGTCTCTCAGCAGGTTGTGGGCTGTCTCTCAGCAGGCTGTGGTCTGTCTATCTGGCTGTCTCTCAGCAGGTTGTGGGCTGTCTCTCTGCCTCAGGCTTATATAGGAAGCACCTTTTGCTGAGTCACAATGAGAGAGTAAAGGGATCCCGTGAGACAGTATGGGGAGTGGGAGAGAGACGGGGAGGGACAGGTAAAGAGAGATGCGGAGGGACAGGTATAGAGGGACGGGGAGGGACAGGTATAGAGGGACGGGGAGGGACAGGTATAGAGAGACGCGGAGGGACAGGTAAAGAGAGACGCGGAGGGACAGGCATAGAGGGACGGGGAGGGACAGGTATAGAGAGACGCGGAGGGACAGGTATAGAGGGACGGGGAGGGACAGGTATAGAGGGACGGGGAGGGACAGGTATAGAGAGACGCGGAGGGACAGGTAAAGAGAGACGCGGAGGGACAGGCATAGAGGGACGGGGAGGGACAGGTATAGAGAGACGCGGAGGGACAGGTATAGAGGGACGGGGAGGGACAGGTATAGAGGGACGGAGAGGGACGGGGAGGGACAGGTATAGAGAGAGGGAGAGGGACAGGTATAGAGAGACGTGGAGGGACAGGTATAGAGAGACGCGGAGGGACAGGTATAGAGAGACGGAGAGGGACAGTTATAGAGGGACACGGAGGGACAGGTATAGAGAGACGCGGAGGGACAGGTATAGAGAGACGCGGAGGGACAGGTATAAAGAGACAGAGAGGGACAGTTATAGAGGGACACGAATGGGACAGGTATAGAGAGACGCGGAGGGACAGGTATAGAGGGACGGGGAGGGACAGGTATAGAGAGACGCGGAGGGACAGGTATAGAGGGACGCGGAGGGACAGGTATAGAGAGACGCGGAGGGACAGGTATAGAGAGACGCGGAGGGACAGGCATAGAGGGACGGGGAGGGACAGGTATAGAGAGACGCGGAGGGACAGGTATAGAGGGACGGGGAGGGACAGGTATAGAGGGACTGGGAGGGACAGGTATAGAGAGAGGGAGAGGGACAGGTATAGAGAGACGTGGAGGGACAGGTATAGAGAGACGCGGAGGGACAGGTATAGAGAGACGGAGAGGGACAGTTATAGAGGGACACGGAGGGACAGGTATAGAGAGACGCGGAGGGACAGGTATAGAGAGACGCGGAGGGACAGGTATAAAGAGACAGAGAGGGACAGTTATAGAGGGACACGGAGGGACAGGTATAGAGAGACGCGGAGGGACAGGTATAGAGGGACGCGGAGGGACAGGTATAGAGAGACGCGGAGGGACAGGTATAGAGGGACGCGGAGGGACAGGTATAGAGAGACGCGGAGGGACAGGTATAGAGGGGCGGGGAGGGACAGGTATAGAGGGACGGGGAGGGACAGGTATAGAGGGACGGGGAGGGACAGGTATAGAGGGACGGGGAGGGACAGGTATAGAGAGACGGAGAGGGACAGGTATAGAGAGACGTGGAGGGACAGGTATAGAGAGACGCGGAGGGACAGGTATAGAGGGACGCGGAGGGACAGGTATAGAGAGACGGGGAGGGACAGGTATAGAGGGACGGGGAGGGACAGGTATAGAGGGACGGGGAGGGACAGGTATAGAGAGACGGAGAGGGACAGGTATAGAGAGACGGGGAGGGACAGGTATAGAGGGACGGGGAGGGACAGGTATAGAGGGACGGGGAGGGACAGGTATAGAGAGACGGAGAGGCACAGGTATAGAGAGACGGGGAGGGACAGGTATAGAGAGACGCGGAGGGACAGGTATAGAGAGATGCGGAGGGACAGGTATAGAGAGACGCGGAGGGACAGGTATAGAGGGACGGGGAGGGACAGGTATAGAGGGACGGGGAGGGACAGGTATAGAGGGACGGGGAGGGACAGGTATAGAGGGACGGGGAGGGACAGGTATAGAGAGACGGAGAGGGACAGGTATAGAGAGACGTGGAGGGACAGGTATAGAGAGACGCGGAGGGACAGGTATAGAGGGACGCGGAGGGACAGGTATAGAGAGACGGGGAGGGACAGGTATAGAGGGACGGGGAGGGACAGGTATAGAGGGACGGGGAGGGACAGGTATAGAGAGACGGAGAGGGACAGGTATAGAGAGACGGGGAGGGACAGGTATAGAGGGACGGGGAGGGACAGGTATAGAGGGACGGGGAGGGACAGGTATAGAGAGACGGAGAGGGACAGGTATAGAGAGACGGGGAGGGACAGGTATAGAGAGATGTGGAGGGACAGGTATAGAGGGACGCGGAGGGACAGGTATAGAGAGACGCGGAGGGACAGGTATAGAGAGACGCGGAGGGACAGATATAGAGAGATGCGGAGGGACAGGTATAGAGAGACGGAGAGGGACAGGTATAGAGGGACGGGGAGGGACAGGTATAGAGGGACGGGGAGGGACAGGTATAGAGAGATGGGGAGGGACAGCTATAGAGGGACGGGGAGGGACAGGTATAGAGAGACGCGGAGGGACAGGTATAGAGGGACGCGGAGGGACAGGTATAGAGAGACGCGGAGGGACAGGTATAGAGGGACGGGGAGGGACAGGTATAGAGAGACGCGGAGGGACAGATATAGAGAGACGCGGAGGGACAGGTATAGAGAGACGCGGCGGGACAGGTATAGAGAGACGCGGAGGGACAGGTATAGAGAGACGGGGAGGGACAGGTATAGAGAGACGCGGAGGGACAGGTATAGAGAGACGCGGAGGGACAGGTATAGAGGGACGGGGAGGGACAGGTATAGAGAGACGGAGAGGGACAGGTATAGAGAGACGCGGAGGGACAGGTATAGAGGGACGGGGAGGGACAGGTATAGAGAGACGCGGAGGGACAGGTATAGAGAGACGCGGAGGGACAGGTATAGAGGGACGGAGAGGGACAGGTATAGAGAGACGGAGAGGGACAGGTATAGAGAGACGCGGAGGGACAGGTATAGAGGGACGGGGAGGGACAGGTATAGAGGGATGCGGAGGGACAGGTATAGAGGGACGGGGAGGGACAGGTATAGAGAGACGGGGAGGGACAGATATAGAGGGACGGGGAGGGACAGGTATAGAGGGACGGGGAGGGACAGGTATAGAGAGACGGGGAGGGACAGGTATAGAGAGACGCGGAGGGACAGGTATAGAGGGACGGGGAGGGACAGGTATAGAGGGACGGGGAGGGACAGCTATAGAGGGACGGGGAGGGACAGGTATAGAGAGACGCGGAGGGACAGGTATAGAGAGACGGAGAGGGACAGGTATAGAGAGACGTGGAGGGACAGGTATAGAGAGACGCGTAGGGACAGGTATAGAGAGACACGGAGGGACAGGTATAGAGAGATGTGGAGGGACAGGTATAGAGAGATGCGGAGGGACAGGTATAGAGAGATGGGGAGGGACAGGTATAGAGAGACGCGGAGGGACAGGTATAGAGAGACGGAGAGGGACAGGTATAGAGAGACGGGGAGGGACAGGTATAGAGAGACGTGGAGGGACAGGTATAGAGAGACGGGGAGGGACAGGTATAGAGAGACGCGGAGTGACAGGTATAGAGAGACGCGGAGGGACAGGTATAGAGAGACGCGGAGGGACAGGTATAGAGAGACGCGGAGGGACAGGTATAGAGAGACGCGGAGGGACAGGTATAGAGAGATGCGGAGGGACAGGTATAGAGAGACGCGGAGGGACAGGTATAGAGAGACGCGGAGGGACAGGTATAGAGAGACGCGGAGGGACAGGTATAGAGAGACGCGGAGGGACAGGTATAGAGAGACGCGGAGGGACAGGTATAGAGAGACACGGAGGGACAGGTATAGAGAGACGCGGAGGGACAGGTATAGAGGGACGGGGAGGGACAGGTATAGAGAGACGCGGAGGGACAGGTATAGAGAGACGCGGAGGGACAGGTATAGAGAGACACGGAGGGACAGGTATAGAGAGACGGGGAGGGACAGGTATAGAGAGACGGGGAGGGACAGGTATAGAGAGACGGGGATGGACAGGTATAGAGAGATGTGGAGGGACAGGTATAGAGAGACGGAGAGGGACAGGTATAGAGAGAGGGGAGGGACAGGTATAGAGAGACGGAGAGGGACAGGTATAGAGAGAGGGGAGGGACAGGTATAGAGAGAGGGGAGGGACAGGTATAGAGAGACGGAGAGGGACAGGTATAGAGAGAGGGGAGGGACAGGTATAGAGAGTCGCGGAGGGACAGGTATAGAGAGACGCGGAGGGACAGGTATAGAGGGACGGGGAGGGACAGGTATAGAGAGACGCGGAGGGACAGGTATAGAGAGACGCGGAGGGACAGGTATAGAGGGACGCGGAGGGACAGGTATAGAGGGACGGGGAGGGACAGGTATAGAGAGATGCGGAGGGACAGGTATAGAGAGACGCGGAGGGACAGGTATAGAGGGATGTGGAGGGACAGGTATAGAGGGACGGGGAGGGACAGGTATAGAGAGACGCGGAGGGACAGGTATAGAGAGACGCGGAGGGACAGATATAGAGAGATGCGGAGGGACAGGTATAGAGAGACGCGGAGGGACAGGTATAGAGAGACGGGGAGGGACAGGTATAGAGAGATGGGGAGGGACAGGTATAGAGGGACGGGGAGGGACAGGTATAGAGAGACGGAGAGGGACAGGTATAGAGAGACGCGGAGGGACAGGTATAGAGGGACGGGGAGGGACAGGTATAGAGAGACGCGGAGGGACAGGTATAGAGAGACGCGGAGGGACAGGTATAGAGGGACGGAGAGGGACAGGTATAGAGAGACGGAGAGGGACAGGTATAGAGAGACGCGGAGGGACAGGTATAGAGGGACGGGGAGGGACAGGTATAGAGGGATGCGGAGGGACAGGTATAGAGGGACGGGGAGGGACAGGTATAGAGAGACGGGGAGGGACAGATATAGAGGGACGGGGAGGGACAGGTATAGAGGGACGGGGAGGGACAGGTATAGAGAGACGGGGAGGGACAGGTATAGAGAGACGCGGAGGGACAGGTATAGAGGGACGGGGAGGGACAGGTATAGAGGGACGGGGAGGGACAGCTATAGAGGGACGGGGAGGGACAGGTATAGAGAGACGCGGAGGGACAGGTATAGAGAGACGGAGAGGGACAGGTATAGAGAGACGTGGAGGGACAGGTATAGAGAGACGCGGAGGGACAGGTATAGAGGGACGGGGAGGGACAGCTATAGAGGGACGGGGAGGGACAGGTATAGAGAGACGCGGAGGGACAGGTATAGAGAGACGGAGAGGGACAGGTATAGAGAGACGTGGAGGGACAGGTATAGAGAGACGGGGAGGGACAGGTATAGAGAGACGCGGAGGGACAGGTATAGAGAGACACGGAGGGACAGGTATAGAGAGATGTGGAGGGACAGGTATAGAGAGATGCGGAGGGACAGGTATAGAGGGACGGGGAGGGACAGCTATAGAGGGACGGGGAGGGACAGGTATAGAGAGACGCGGAGGGACAGGTATAGAGAGACGGAGAGGGACAGGTATAGAGAGACGGGGAGGGACAGGTATAGAGAGACGTGGAGGGACAGGTATAGAGAGACGTGGAGGGACAGGTATAGAGAGACGGGGAGGGACAGGTATAGAGAGACGTGGAGGGACAGGTATAGAGAGACGGGGAGGGACAGGTATAGAGAGACGCGGAGGGACAGGTATAGAGAGACGCGGAGGGACAGGTATAGAGAGACGCGGAGGGACAGGTATAGAGAGACGCGGAGGGACAGGTATAGAGAGATGCGGAGGGACAGGTATAGAGAGACGCGGAGGGACAGATATAGAGGGACGGGGAGGGACAGGTATAGAGAGACGCGGAGGGACAGGTATAGAGAGACGCGGAGGGACAGGTATAGAGGGACGGGGAGGGACAGGTATAGAGAGACGCGGAGGGACAGGTATAGAGGGACGGGGAGGGACAGGTATAGAGAGACGCGGAGGGACAGGTATAGAGAGACGCGGAGGGACAGGTATAGAGAGACGCGGAGGGACAGGTATAGAGAGACACGGAGGGACAGGTATAGAGAGACACGGAGGGACAGGTATAGAGAGATGTGGAGGGACAGGTATAGAGAGACGGAGAGGGACAGGTATAGAGAGACGCGGAGGGACAGGTATAGAGAGAGGGGAGGGACAGGTATAGAGAGACGGAGAGGGACAGGTATAGAGAGAGGGGAGGGACAGGTATAGAGAGATGCGGAGGGACAGGTATAGAGAGACACGGAGGGACAGGTATAGAGAGACACGGAGGGACAGGTATAGAGAGACACGGAGGGACAGGTATAGAGAGATGTGGAGGGACAGGTATAGAGAGACGGAGAGGGACAGGTATAGAGAGAGGGGAGGGACAGGTATAGAGAGACGGAGAGGGACAGGTATAGAGAGAGGGGAGGGACAGGTATAGAGAGATGCGGAGGGACAGGTATAGAGAGTCGCGGAGGGACAGGTATAGAGAGACGCGGAGGGACAGGTATAGAGGGACGGGGAGGGACAGGTATAGAGAGACGCGGAGGGACAGGTATAGAGAGACGCGGAGGGACAGGTATAGAGAGACGCGGAGGGACAGGTATAGAGAGAGGGGAGGGACAGGTATAGAGAGACGCGGAGGGACAGGTATAGAGGGACGGGGAGGGACAGGTATAGAGAGACGCGGAGGGACAGGTATAGAGAGACGCGGAGGGACAGGTATAGAGAGATGGGGAGGGACAGGTATAGAGAGACGCGGAGGGACAGGTATAGAGAGATGGGGAGGGACAGGTATAGAGAGACGGGGAGGGACAGGTATAGAGAGACGCGGAGGGACAGGTATAGAGAGACGCGGAGGGACAGGTATAGAGAGACGCGAAGGGACAGGTATAGAGAGACGGGGAGGGACAGGTATAGAGGGACGCGGAGGGACAGGTATAGAGGGACGGGGAGGGACAGCTATAGAGAGACGCGGATGGACAGGTATAGAGAGACGCGGAGGGACAGGTATAGAGAGATGGGGAGGGACAGGTATAGAGAGACGCGGAGGGACAGGTATAGAGAGATGGGGAGGGACAGGTATAGAGAGACGGGGAGGGACAGGTATAGAGAGACGCGGAGGGACAGGTATAGAGAGACGCGGAGGGACAGGTATAGAGAGACGCGAAGGGACAGGTATAGAGAGACGGGGAGGGACAGGTATAGAGAGATGCGGAGGGACAGGTATAGAGAGACGGGGAGGGACAGGTATAGAGAGACGCGGAGGGACAGGTATAGAGAGATGCGGAGGGACAGGTATAGAGAGACGCGGAGGGACAGGTATAGAGAGACGCGGAGGGACAGGTATAGAGAGACGGGGAGGGACAGGTATAGAGAGACGCGGAGGGACAGGTATAGAGAGACGCGAAGGGACAGGTATAGAGAGACGCGGAGGGACAGGTATAGAGAGATGCGGAGGGACAGGTATAGAGAGACGGGGAGGGACAGGTATAGAGAGACGCGGAGGGACAGGTATAGAGAGACGCGAAGGGACAGGTATAGAGAGACGCGGAGGGACAGGTATAGAGAGATGCGGAGGGACAGGTATAGAGAGACGGGGAGGGACAGGTATAGAGAGACGCGGAGGGACAGGTATAGAGAGATGCGGAGGGACAGGTATAGAGAGACGCGGAGGGACAGGTATAGAGAGACGCGGAGGGACAGGTATAGAGAGACGCGGAGGGACAGGTATAGAGAGACGCGGAGGGACAGGTATAGAGAGACGCGGAGGGACAGGTATAGAGAGACGCGGAGGGATGGGTATAGAGAGACGCGGTGGGACAGGTAAAGAGAGACGGGGAGGGACAGGTATAGAGAGAGGGGAGGGACAGGTATAGAGAGATGCGGAGGGACAGGTAAAGAGAGACGGGGAGGGACAGGTATAGAGAGAGGGGAGGGACAGGTATAGAGAGACGGGGAGGGACAGGTATAGAGAGTCGCGGAGGGACAGGTATAGAGAGACGGAGAGGGACAGTTATAGAGAGACGGGGAGGGACAGGTATAGACCGATGCGGAGCGACAGGTATAGAGAGACGCGGAGGGACAGGTATAGAGAGACGCGGAGGGACAGGTATAGAGAGACACGGAGGGACAGGTATAGAGAGACGCGGAGGGACAGGTATAGAGAGATGCGGAGGGACAGGTATAGAGAGACGCGGAGGGACAGGTATAGAGGGACGCGGAGGGACAGGTATAGAGAGACGCGGAGGGACAGGTATAGAGAGACGGGGAGGGACAGGTATAGAGAGACGCGGAGGGACAGGTATAGAGAGACGGGGAGGGACAGGTATAGAGGGACGGGGAGGGACAGCTATAGAGGGACGGGGAGGGACAGGTATAGAGAGACGGGGAGGGACAGGTATAGAGAGACGCGGAGGGACAGGTATAGAGAGACGCGGAGGGACAGGTATAGAGAGACGGGGAGGGACAGGTATAGAGAGATGTGGAGGGACAAGTATAGAGAGACGGGGAGGGACAGGTATAGAGAGACGGGGAGGGACAGGTATAGAGAGACGCGGAGGGACAGGTATAGAGGGACGGGGAGGGACAGCTATAGAGGGACGGGGAGGGACAGGTATAGAGAGACGCGGAGGGACAGGTAAAGAGAGACGCGGAGGGACAGGTATAGAGAGACGCGGAGGGACAGGTATAGAGAGATGCGGAGGGACAGGTATAGAGAGACGCGGAGGGACAGGTATAGAGAGATGCGGAGGGACAGGTATAGAGAGACGCGGAGGGACAGGTATAGAGAGATGCGGAGGGACAGGTATAGAGAGACGCGGAGGGACAGGTATAGAGAGACGCGGAGGGACAGGTATAGAGGGACGGGGAGGGACAGGTATAGAGGGACGGGGAGGGACAGGTATAGAGAGACGCGGAGGGACAGGTATAGAGAGATGCGGAGGGACAGGTATAGAGAGACGCGGAGGGACAGGTATAGAGAGACGCGGAGGGACAGGTATAGAGGGACGCGGAGGGACAGGTATAGAGGGACGCGGAGGGACAGGTATAGAGGGACGCGGAGGGACAGGTATAGAGGGACGCGGAGGGACAGGTATAGAGAGACGCGGAGGGACAGGTATAGAGAGACGCGGAGGGACAGGTATAGAGAGATGCGGAGGGACAGGTATAGAGAGACGCGGAGGGACAGGTATAGAGAGACGCGGAGGGACAGGTATAGAGGGACGCGGAGGGACAGGTATAGAGGGACGCGGAGGGACAGGTATAGAGGGACGCGGAGGGACAGGTATAGAGGGACGCGGAGGGACAGGTATAGAGAGACGCGGAGGGACAGGTATAGAGAGACGCGGAGGGACAGGTATAGAGAGACGCGGAGGGACAGGTATAGAGAGACGCGGAGGGACAGGTATAGAGAGACGCGGAGGGACAGGTATAGAGAGACGCGGAGGGACAGGTTTAGAGGGACGGGGAGGGACAGGTATAGAGAGACGCGGAGGGACAGGTATAGAGAGACGCGGAGGGACAGGTATAGAGAGATGCGGAGGGACAGGTATAGAGAGACGCGGAGGGACAGGTATAGAGAGACGCGGAGGGACAGGTATAGAGAGACGCGGAGGGACAGGTATAGAGAGACGGAGAGGGACAGTTATAGAGAGACGGGGAGGGACAGGTATAGACCGATGCGGAGCGACAGGTATAGAGAGACGCGGAGGGACAGGTATAGAGAGACGCGGAGGGACAGGTATAGAGAGACGCGGAGGGACAGGTATAGAGAGACGCGGAGGGACAGGTATAGAGAGACGCGGAGGGACAGGTATAGAGAGACGCGGAGGGACAGGTATAGAGAGACGGGGAGGGACAGATATAGAGAGACGGGGAGGGACAGGTATAGACCGATGCGGAGCGACAGGTATAGAGAGACGCGGAGGGACAGGTATAGAGAGACGCGGAGGGACAGGTATAGAGAGACGCGGTGGGACAGGTAAAGAGAGACGCGGAGGGACAGGTATAGAGAGACGGGGAGGGACAGGTATAGAGAGACGCGGAGGGACAGGTAAGAGAAATGCGGAGGGACAGGTATAGAGAGACGCGGAGGGACAGGTATAGAGAGACGCGGAGGGACAGGTATAGAGGGACAGGGAGGGACAGGTACTGTATAGAGGGACGGGGAGGGACAGTTTTAGAGAGACGGGGAGGGACAGGTATACAGAGATGCGGAGGGACAGGTATAGAGGGACGGGGAGGGACAGGTATAGAGAGATGCGGAGGGACAGGTATAGAGAGACGGGGAGGGACAGGTATAGAGAGACGCGGAGGGACAGGTATAGAGAGACGCGGAGGGACAGGTATAGAGAGACGCGGAGGGACAGGTATAGAGAGACGGGGAGGGACAGGTATAGAGAGAGGGGAGGGACAGGTATAGAGAGACGCGGAGGGACAGGTATAGAGAGACGCGGTGGGACAGGTAAAGAGAGACGCGGAGGGACAGGTATAGAGAGACGGGGAGGGACAGGTATAGAGAGATGCGGAGGGACAGGTATAGAGAGACGCGAAGGGACAGGTATAGAGAGACGGGGAGGGACAGGTATAGAGAGACGCGGAGGGACAGGTATAGAGAGACACGGAGGGACAGGTATAGAGAGACGCGGAGGGACAGGTATAGAGAGACGCGGAGGGACAGGTATAGAGAGACGCGGAGGGACAGGTATAGAGAGACGGGGAGGGACAGGTATAGAGAGACGCGGAGGGACAGGTATAGAGGGACGGGGAGGGACAGGTATAGAGAGACGCGGAGGGACAGGTATAGAGGGACGGGGAGGGACAGGTATAGAGAGACGCGGAGGGACAGGTATAGAGAGACGCGAAGGGACAGGTATAGAGAGACGGGGAGGGACAGGTATAGAGAGACGCGGAGGGACAGGTATAGAGAGACACGGAGGGACAGGTATAGAGAGATGCGGAGGGACAGGTATAGAGGGACAGGGAGGGACAGGTATAGAGAGACGCGGAGGGACAGGTATAGAGAGACGGGGAGGGACAGGTATAGAGAGACGCGGAGGGACAGGTATAGAGGGACGCGGAGGGACAGGTATAGAGAGACGCGGAGGGACAGGTATAGAGAGACGCGGAGGGACAGGTATAGAGAGACGCGGAGGGACAGGTATAGAGGGACGGGGAGGGACAGGTATAGAGGGACGGGGAGGGACAGATATAGAGAGACGCGGAGGGACAGGTATAGAGAGACGCGGAGGGACAGGTATAGAGGGACGGGGAGGGACAGGTATAGAGAGACGGGGAGGGACAGGTATAGAGGGACGGGGAGGGACAGTTTTAGAGAGACGCGGAGGGACAGGTATAGAGAGACGCGGAGGGACAGGTATAGAGAGACGGGGAGGGACAGGTATAGAGAGACGCGGAGGGACAGGTATAGAGAGACGCGGAGGGACAGGTATAGAGAGACGCGGAGGGACAGGTATAGAGAGACGCGGAGGGACAGGTATAGAGAGACGCGGAGGGACAGGTATAGAGGGACAGAAATAGAGAGACGCGGAGGGACAGGTATAGAGGGACAGATATAGAGAGACGCGGAGGGACAGGTATAGAGGGACAGGTATAGAGGGACAGGTATAGAGGGACAGTAGAGTCGGGTCATCATTATACAGGCAACATGTTCAATAAGGCTGCGCGTATAGTTAGGGCCACGGAGGCGCGAGCGCGTGACGTCAGCCGTCGCCGTCCCTATAACGTTTCCTGCACTCTGTTACAGGAGACAAGAAAGGGTGACCGGGGGGCGTGGCAGAGGCGTGCCGTGAGCGCTTCGCCCTCATTGGCTGAATCGCTCACGTGCCGCTGACATCATGCGGCGATCGCTGAAGAAATCAAAATCCTTTGACTACCAGCGATTGCGACCGCGTGATGTCATCCGTCGCGCCCACTACGGGCACCTGTGACGGACTGCATGTACTTGCTACGGCACTATGCAACGTCGCCGTAGCCCTAACTATAATCGCAGCCTAAGTGTATAGAGATACTCAGCATCATTATACAGTGCAGCATGTTCATTATAAGTGTATAGAGATACTCAGCATCATTACACACTGCGGCATGTTCATTCACAGATTATAACAAGCTCCTCACCCCTACCACCCGCAGCACCTGAGATCTGTCTCCAAAAGACTGTTCATGGTCCCAAGGTTCAGCAAAGTATCCGGACGTTCCTCCTTCTCTTACCGTGCACCCCAAAACTGGAACAACCTACCAGAGACTCTCATATCCACCACCAGCTTAAATTCTTTCAAATCTAAGGCTGTCTCACACTTTAATCTGGTCTGTAACTGTTTCATACGCTCATAATATATATTATCTCTAACTGTGCATGCAATGTCTTGTATATAATGTATGCAACGGTCAGACCCCTACCCAATCTCATATGGGCCCCTATGTGCAGAATCTGCCCCCAGTTACATGTCTGTGTCGTTTGGTGCACCTGCTGGCTCACAGGACTCCTGAGTCTCCCGCTGGTTGGTAGTGGGGATTTCACCATGACAGGCGTGTGAGGTAGTGCTGAGTTCTACTCACAGTTGGTACAGCGCCTCCATCCCTTCCAGATCCCCACGATAGCAGGGAGGAGTCTCTGGAAGAGAACTCCTGGGTGCATCTTCTCCCTGATTAACTCCAGTCGCAGGCAAGAAGGGTCTTTGAATCAAGGGCATCTTTATTAGCATCCTCCACGGCAGACTGCCCCTCATAGCGGCCGGTACTTAGCCGCACATCAGCATGGTTTATCGCATCAAGGAAGTTCCCTCCTGACTCTATAGTCTAGCCAGAGATATCTCTGCCACCTCTCCCCTAAGGGAGGGCCACCATCTGTGCCAGAGCCCTGGACACAGTGTGGGGTCAGCTTGTCACTCTACCACTGCTGACACTTGAGCTGCACAGACTCACAGCTCTTGCACCAGACACTTGTACTGTCTGGGTCTGATCTGACACACTGCAGAAACACTAACTTTAGGAAGTGATGCGTATTATATAGTTCCAGAAAGACCCACCTCTGTGTCACTGTCAGTGGACACAGAGCATGCTGTCACTTCCTTTGCTTCACTCTACACATCACAGGGGTTGAGGGCAAACCTCCATGATGACTTCTGGCAAACCTGCCCTCTTATCAGGGATAACTGCACAGAATGAGAAAGGCATGTAACCCAATTTTACACAGGGCTACATGTATACCCCTGCTCACTTACTGAATGTAACCGTGTATGTGTCATTATAACTCTGTGCCCAGGACATGCGTGAGAACGAGAGGTAACACTCACTGTATTACTGCCTGTAACACGTTATAACTCTGTGCCCAGGACATGCGTGAGAACGAGAGGTAACACTCACTGTATTACTGCCTGTAACACGTTATAACTCTGTGCCCAGGACATGCGTGAGAACGAGAGGTAACTCTCACTGTATTACTGCCTGTAGCACGTTATAACTCTGTGCCCAGGACATGCGTGAGAACGAGAGGTAACTCTCACTGTATTACTTCCTGTAACACATTATAACTCTGTGCCGAGGACATGCGTGAGAACGAGCGGTAACTCTCACTGTATTACTGCCTGTAACACGTTATAACTCTGTGCCCAGGACATGCGTGAGAACGAGAGGTAATTCTCACTGTATTACTGCCTGTAACACGTTATAACTCTGTGCCCAGGACATGCGTGAGAACGAGAGGTAACTCTAACTGTATTACTTCCTGTAACACGTTATAACTCTGTGCCCAGGACATGCGTGAGAACGAGAGGTAACTCTCACTGTATTAATGCCTGTAACACGTTATAACTCTGTGCCCAGGACATGCGTGAGAACGAGAGGTAACTCTCACTGTATTACTGCCTGCAACACGTTATAACTCTGTGCCCAGGACATGCGTGAGAACGAGAGGTAACTCTCACTGTATTACTGCCTGTAACACATGTTATAACTCTGTGCCCAGGACATGTGTGAGAACGAGAGGTAACTCTCACTGTATTACTTCCTGTAACACGTTATAACTCTGTGCCCAGGACATGCGTGAGAACGAGAGGTAACTCTCACTGTATTACTTCCTGTAACACATGTTATAACTCTGTGCCCAGGACATGCGTGAGAGCGAGAGGTAACTCTCACTGTATTACTCCCTGTAACACATGTTATAACTCTGTGCCAAGGACATGCGTGAGAACGAGAGGTAACTCTCACTGTATTACTGCCTGTAACACGTTATAACTCTGTGCTCAGGGCATGTGTGAGAACGGGAGGTAAATCTCACTGTATTACTCCCTGTAACACATGTTATAACTCTGTGCCCAGGACATACGTGAGAACGGGAGGTAACTGTAGAGGGGGGTTGGCCCGGTATTAAAGGGGTTGCACCCCATATGGCCACCCCCTAACCTCACCAGGGAGGCAAGGGGTTAACTGGACTGCGGTCCAGGAATGTGGCTTACACCTTGTCATGTCAGGAAAATGTATGTTCCCCTGTTCCCATGTTTCATTATAATCCTGTATTTTAATGTTTTAAAGTACATTTCTGTATCTCAAGTTCTGGAGGTCGCAGAGAGTTAAAATTTGGCCAGTGTGTGGAGTCACTGTAGGCATTAAGAACTGGCAAATTTCGACCCACGGAGCCCACCAGAACAGAACTTATTAATATGTGTAGATATTAAAGGGTATATGTTATTTTGGATCTGCTCTGAAAATGCAGACTCCATCTGCTATGCTAATAGGTCATGAAGGGCAGCCAGATGATTGAGCATAAGCACTGTGATCAAAAGTTAACTGCCCTGATTGTTTACACTAGGAACCAAGTACTAATCAACAGACTCTGCCACTCTAATTGTTACCTGAGGGCGGAGAATCATCAAACTGGAGTGGTTTGTAAGTGTTATGTCTACACCTACAACAATGCAGATCCTACCAGATACTTCATTTGGTAGACTGGTCGTCGCCCTTGATTTAATAATGGGGCTACAGAAATAAGACCCTCAGAGTCCCAGTACACATGGGCAACTAACTGGGGGGCATGGGTTAATCTGTGTCTCCACGTTAGGGATTGGATAAAGATAATTGTTCACCAATAGTCTGTATAAAATGTTAAGAATAGGGTTACACAGGTATATAAACTGTGTCAACCCTACAGTTTTTAGTTATGCTTCTGATTCCACCTGGAATGTCACCGGATTGCTAGAGAATTGCTAGCTGATACTTTTCCATTCCCCAACCCTAAGTAAGTGTTACTTTCTTGTCTGTTAATTGTACTATATTGCTGTGTTCACCTTTTTTAAGGAATAAATCATATTTTATTATATCTAAGCCTCATTTCGTTCAACCCAGATATTTGGTGTTCATTATATCTTGTCATAAGCTACCGTGACACCCTCCCCTGGCAGAGTCACTCGCTCACCCTCCCCTGGCAGACTCGCATGCTGACCCACCCCTGGCAGAGTCGCTCGCTGACCCCCCCCTGGCACAGTCACTCGCTGACCCTCCCCTGGCAGAGTTGCTCGCTGACCCTCCCCTGGCAGACTCGCTCGCTGACCCTCCCCTGGCAGTCACTCGCTGACCCTCCCCTGGCAGAGTCGCTCGCTGACCCCCCCCTGGCACAGTCACTCGCTGACCCTCCCCTGGCAGAGTTGCTCGCTGACCCTCCCCTGGCAGATTCGCTCGCTGACCCTCCCCTGGCAGTCATTCGCTGACCCTCCCCTGGCAGAGTCGCTCGCTGACCCTCCCCTGGCAGACTCGCTTGCTGACCCTCCAATGGCAAAGTCCCTCGCTGACCCTCCCCCGGCAGAGTCGCTCGCTGACCCTCCCCTGGCAGAGTCGCTTGCTGACCCTCCCCTGGCAGAGTCGCTCGCTGACCCTCCCCCGTCAGACCCGCTCGCTGACCTCGCTCACTGACCCTCCCCTGGCAGACCCACTCGCTGACCCTCCCCTGGCAGAGTCACTCGCTGATCCTCCCCTGGCAGAGTCACTCGCTGACCCTCCCCCGGCAGAGTCGCTCGCTGACCCTCCCCTGGCAGACCTGCTCGCTTACCCTCCCCTGGCAGAGTCGCTCGCTGATCCTCCCCCGGCAGACCTGCTCGCTGACCCTCCCCTGGCAGAGTCGCTCGCTGACCCTCCCCCGGCAGAGTTTTTTCTCAACTTTGTCGGATCCCTCCTTTTTTATTCTTAAAACATTGTTTTTGAGAATCATGGTTATGATGTTAGTCCAGGGACATATAGACAGACTCGTATTGTATTTTGGGGTGCTCCATCATCAGAAAATGCTCATTGGTATAACTCAGAGGACAAGGGCGCGTGCCCTTCGCTGTCATAGTCTCGTATGGCGCTGCAGCCAAAATGTCTTTTGGAGTTGAGTAACTGTGATCGGCATCTTCTTTCTTCAGGGGACTGCTGTTTTCTGGCATCTGCAAAGAGTGGCATCAGATTGGAAGAGGGGGTAGCACATTTGTGGATCATACCTCTGCAA
The DNA here is from genome assembly GCF_040206685.1 of Ascaphus truei. Taxonomy (NCBI): domain Eukaryota; kingdom Metazoa; phylum Chordata; class Amphibia; order Anura; family Ascaphidae; genus Ascaphus; species Ascaphus truei. The sequence continues at coordinate 206,341 of NW_027456761.1, read as the reverse complement.
CAAGTGACACACACATACATGACAACAAGAAACATCAACACACACAGCAAAACAGTCATAAGTTTTTGCTCCTAGTGATCCAAGTCATACACCTAACCCCAAAGGGTCCCATTCTGTCTCCTCCCTTTCTAAGCCTCTTTTTAACCTCTTCTATTTCATCTAGTTCATGCTGCACATTGCCACTCGGATCTTGAATGAAAACACAGCATTGTTCTTTAATTAGGGCACATACCCCTCCTTTTGAAGCTAAAACATAGTCTAAAGCAATTCTGTTTTGTAAGGCCATTAACCTAATCTCAACCTGTTCTTGGTTTAATGATTAAATGAAAAACTGTAAAATTAAGGCCACATCCTTCCTGTAAATTGTTAGCTGGCTGAACATACAGGTTTCATTGGTTGGTGGAGACTTTTGACCCATAAATTGATTGTTGTTCCTAGTGTGTGAAGGGGTAGGCTTAAAAAAATGGGAAAATACAGAAATTATACACATAATGCTAAAAAAAAAACTTATTTTATGCAAGCGACCTTTCTTTGGGTATGCAGTTGCTAGATAGAGGAAATGGCATCTATTTCTACCATCATATATTTTGAGAATCATCACAGCATTCTATTACTGAGAATTGAAGGGGGTTTGGTATCTGTGAAGCGAATGCATGATCATCACCCCTGCACGCATTATATACATCATTCACTCATAATATCAGCACAGACAAAATGTCTGCGGTGGTCAAAATGGCTGACTTATGATCCTTTCCTTGTGGCTGACACACGCCCCTGGGTGACCCCCTCCTCTTGGAGGGGGTGCAACACACTTCTGGATCAAAGTTTTGCTGCACATGACACATACATAGAGAGTGATGAGTACTGCCAAAACACATACAAGAGCATTCACAAGCCACGCTTCCAGGAAACCAATCCTCCCATCAAGGCCCAATTGTACATACATCTTACATTTCTAACTTAAACACACTCTAAAATAAAAATATTGAGTCTTTGAAAGAAGTGAAAATGAATGTTCTGATTAAGACTGGGCCTCAGCCTGGTGTCTTATTTTCCTTGGGGGTAAACGGTCACGGTATTTATTTTTACCCTTCAAAACGTTAACTTGAAGCGGCTGTGCTTTGGGTGACTTGGGTGGAGCTTTGCGTGAGCCACGTGGATCCAGTAAGAAACCTCTGCCACTTTAATTGCTGTAGTGGTGATGAGTAGTATTTAAATGGCCTTTTCATCTGGGATAAAGAACGTGCTTGCGTAGGAAATATTTGACCTTTAACCCCGTCTCGAGTAGGTGCAATTTACCTGTGCCAAGAGAGACTCAAAAAATGTATTAGTTGCATATAATACTTACTAATTGTTTTATTATCAATAACATGGTCCTTAATTCGTTCCTTTGGACTACTGATAGTCATGAGTCATCCCATAATTGTCTCATAGGGAGATAATTTATACCTAGGAATAAATTCTTGTATCAATGTGTTTACTCCTGTCTTAGCATCCACATATAGACAGAGGTATTCCCTATTAATGTTCCTCAAATTAAAACTCAGTAGCCAATGTGAACCTGACTTTGCTACCATCTAAGTTCCTAAGACTTGATGCCCCAGCCATTGCCAAACTAATTGCTTCCATAGTTAATTCTATCCTGTCTGCAGGCCATATCCCTAAGACCTGGAAAAACTGTCAGAGTTGTCCCAATCTTCAAAAGTGGGGCCATAAACTACAGGCCAATCTCCCTTCTCCCAATACTATCTACAGTCATGGAAATAAATATGTTCACTCCCAATTAAGCGATTACTTTACCAATACAAATTTCCCTAGCAAATTCCAATGTGGCTTTTACCCAAACACTCCACTGTAACTATTCTGCTAAAAGTTTGAAATGCCTTGTATATAATGCATACCTTATTCACTTATGTAACTGCTTTTGCAACTATGTATCCCCTGTATTTAACCCTATGTACAAGACACACCCACAAATGAGAGGTGACTCCCAATTCACCACTTCCTGGCAAACCCATTCTAGATTACATAGCGATTTTGACAATAACTACTGCTTATGGACACCTTTGGAAAAAATAAATGGTTAAAAGTTATAAAATACATCACATATTCAGTTAATAGACAAATGATTTTGTATAGGACTTCACACTAATGTCTTGTAATATAATCTCTTTGCACAGTGCCGAGCACACGGTTAGCTTTATATTTTTAAAGACACTCCGCATTATTCATTTGACTAAAAAAAATAATTTTCAAAGCTTGTTATTTTTTTTTCCAGACAAAAAGCCAACGAGCTTCTGGGCGTTTCGCCAAATGACCCTGAACAGATAAGATAACGGCTTCTTCATAAACTAAATAATAATTACTGGTTTGGAACTTTAGCTTAAAGTTAGAAAAATGAAGCTTACTCCCCAGCCCTAGAAACTACATTTTTTATGGCCTCTCAAAAATAAAATAACGGGACTTTTATATAGATGAGGTTAGATCTAACACACAAATAGATTCCCACACGCTAATGCTATCGCCCTCCACTCGTTCCTTTTAACGCCTTTGGTTTGAAATCTCACACTCTGGCAGACTTCCTTCACTACAAATTTATACTATCCTGTTTCAACTCTGCCCTCTCTCAAGCTAAACAAACCTACTTCTCTCCTTTAATCAACACGCACAAGTCTAATCCACACTTATTCTTCCTTCATCTCACCTCAGGACTTTTGATACAAATATGTGATACTATATTTAGCGCTAGATCTAAATGAAACAGTGCAGTGCACAGGTGGTGAAGTGAATGAAAGTGATGGATGCTGCCTGAATCCCTAGTGCAGTGACTATACCAAAATAGTCTCCAAAAGAACCTGTATTACAAATAAAAAGTTAACAACCCTGGCACAACATATACAGTGAACGAAGTGAACAAAGTATAATATGGTGATAAAAGTCCCCAAAGGATATAACCAGAGTCCTTAGATGAAATAAGAGAGTCTTTTCTTCTTGATGAGAATTTTAGTCCCCAATGTGATGTAAATCGTCTCTTGCTGCAAATATGGTCCTAACAGATTAAATAAAAACAGGGACAAACCATTGCGCAGTATTGTATGAGCAATGAATGCCCTCCCACGTGGATATCCCAAACAGTGCCTACTTACTACAAATAGGAATGAGACCCGCAGTGGATAGAATCTGTATGATGAGTCCTCTGGATCCAAGGTGGCACGAACCCGACGTGGTATCCTTGGTTCCGACTGGTCTCAGGAATCCTGATTCACAAATCAGAGTGACTTGTACCGTTGACGTCATTAAGGCATCATCAGTGGGGTTAAACATGCACAATGATTTGTGAGAATGCATGGGGACAAAGGCTAACATATATAAAATGAAATAAAATACATCGAAAAATACAAAAAAGAAAAAAGAATGAATGACCTAAAATCAAGAATGAGAATACATTGGGAATACATTTGAGAACCATGGCCTGCGTTACCTGAGAAAAGATGCCAGAACAAAGTCAATGTTTAAACCTCTAGGGGAGAGGGTTTTTAAGGTGTAGATCCAGAAGCTCTCTTTTTGGGAGATCATCTGCAGTCTATCACCACCTCTAACATTGACCTTGGGGAAATCAATCCCAATGCATACAAGACCAATGCAAACAGAGGGTCTTTAACATCAGTAGTTATCAGTTAACAGGTAGAAAGTAAAGTTTTAGAAAAGGGGCTTAATTTCGTCCCTGTGCAAGGACCCAACATGTTTAATTTATACATTGATGTTCATAAATATGTTAGGAAGCTAACACTTAAGAAGTATTTTGTCAAGGACGCCATTACCAGATCAGTAGGCATGAGTAATCCACCTGCTAACACAGGAGATAATACGCCTCTCACTCCATGTAAGAATCCCTCCACATTTTACCCTAAGGCATGCAAGGGTCATTTTATAGACACATTTGCAGAAATGGTAATTGGAGATCTAGAGCCTTTAAGTAATGATTTTAGCCACAGATGCAGGTGATGCAGTGCATAGCAAAGAAACAGGATACACCGGAACAGCAGCAGTAAAATAAAAGTCCTTTATTGTATCTTCATGGTGCAGACAGGGATGGGTGCAAAAAGCCTCCTTCTCTTACGCGTTTCACGCCTATAAGGCGCTTCGTCAGAGAGTGTAGGTAGGTGTGCCATGTTCACCCTCTTATAGTGGTCTAAATTAACTACAATTAAGAAATCGCCGTTTGGATCGAAAACCGGAAGTGACGCGATGATCACCTAAACCGGAAGTGATGTCGCGCAATGCGCGAGGCTACATAGTTGACAATGTAACTTGTTTGTAATATATACATGATCATTTCTCTGAATTTGGCAGCAAGAGAACCATTTAACAGGCTAAACTCTTTCTCTGCCTGTAGATCAATGAATCTACTGCGATCGTCATTCTCAACCGGAAGTGACGTGTCGCATTGATGCACGAGATGATCTGTGTGTATAAACAATGTGGGTTGTCATAGCAACCAGAAACGGCAATCTGTTCAGTGTGGAACATAGAAAAAAACTGGTAAATAGAGAGGGAATATGGCACAAATATCTTGCTAAATAATCAGCTAACTAAGATAAAGCAAGATATATTAAAAACAACTAAAAGAAATACATATGCACATCAGAGGACATAATGACATCACAGTTCAATAGAAAAATAGAAAAAAACTAGCAAAATACTAAGTCAGTCTATTTAGATGTATATTAGGAGCAGGATATTGCAAAGATAAAGTGCAATTAACGAACATATGTACAGAGATATTGGGCTATGAAAATCCTAGTATAAAGAGAGATTTTTCCTATATGTACTAATCACACTCATTTAACAGAAAATGCACAATAGTCATTAATCAATACACAATTATGATAGGAAATGTTTCAATTCCCAGTCTGTATTTATACCCCCGGGTGCTAATGACCCGAGGGTATAAATCCAGAACATTTCTCTTTTATTAAGTGTCCCTTCTCTGTTGCCGTCCCTTGTGTGTTTGGGGATATACTCCAATGCATTGAATGTGAATGTTTCTATGGAGCCATATGGGCAGTCACAGAAATGTTTAGCTACAGGCAAATTGGGATCATTCTTTTGAAGTGAAACTTCCTTAGTGGCACCTCATTCGTGATGGGGCAAAAAAGAATTGTGGAGACAGAAATGAAACGGATGTGACGTCAGTGCTGGCAGTTGAGGCCGGGCTGTGTTCTGGCTCAGCCCAACCCCAACACTGACATCACACCCGCTCCACAAATCAGATGCGGCGGCGGCGGCGGCGATAGCCGCCGGCGCCGCTCCTAATCACCCCCCCCCCCCCCCCCCCCCAGCCCCACACCCCCCACACACCGTGACATATGCGGCGGCGATAGCCGCCGCTCCTAACGGCCGCTGCCATGCCGCGCAGCCTCTCTCCTCCCTACCTCCGCTTTCCTGCGTCCCGCTGACTGAGCGCCGCCGGGGTCGAGGAGAGGAGCCCAGGGATCATGGAGGGTATCCGCCACCGCAGCTCCTAACGAGCTCTGCTCCCCCCACCCGCTGACATGCGGCGGCGGCAGCCCTCAAAATTTAATTGCCGCCACTCCTGCTGACCTCCCCCGGCCGAGGCATGGAACGGGGGGGGGGGGTAGAGTGAGCTGCGTTCCCCACAGCACCATCAGAAGGGGATCGCTGCAGCGCTCCCCTCGAAGCCAGCTCCTGCTGACGATGACGCGCTGCCCCCCTTCCCCGCCGACACTGCCTCTGCCCACGCAGCACTTCCGGAGGGGGGGGGCCTTTATTAGGTATCTGCCCGTTGCCCGGTGCTGCCGCGTCTCGCCGGGGGGTGTGGGGGGCGAGGAGAGACTCAGGCAGAGCCGCCGCGGGTCCGCAGCTCTGCCTGTCTGTGAGGGGAGTAGGAGTCTCAGGCAGAGCCGCCGCGGGTCCGCAGCTCTGCCTGTCTGTGAGGGGGGGGGGGGGGAGGAGAGTCTCAGGCAGAGCCGCCGCGGGTCCGCAGCTCTGCCTGTCTGTGAGGGGAGTAGGAGACTCAGGCAGAGCCGCCGCGGGTCCGCAGCTCTGCCTGTCTGTGAGAGGAGGGGAGGAGGAGAGTCTCAGGCAGAGCCGCCGCGAGTCCGCAGCTCTGCCTGCCTTTGAGGGGGGGGGGGAGTCAGGAGAGAGGGGGCAGGACACAGAAAGAGAGACACACATACAGTGACAGACACACACACATACATATACAGTATACACACACTGACTGACACACATACACACACACACACACTGACTGACACACATACACACTGACTGACACACATGCACACACACTGACACATACACACACACTGACTGACACACACACACACTGACTGACACACACACACACTGACTGACACACACACACACACACACACACACACACACACACTGACTGACACATACACACACACACTGACTGTGAATAGGTTAGGGGGATGTGTGAGGTGCAGGGGGGCTGCGCATACGTCACACGGTCACACGGTCACACACACACGCACATGGTCACGCACACACGCACACACACAGTCACACGCACACATACACAGTCAGTCGCGCACAGTCAGTCGCGCACACAGTCAGTCGCGTGCACACGCACTGTCACGTGCACCGTGCACTGTCACGCGTACACGCACTGTCACGCGCACAGTCACACAGTCACACAGTAACACGCACAGTCACACGCACAGTCACACGCACAGTCACACGCACAGTCACACAGTCACACAGTCACACAGTCACACAGTCACACAGTCACACAGTCACACAGTCACACGCACACACACAGTCACACACACAGTCACACAGTCACACGCACAGTCACACAGTCACACGCACAGTCACACAGTCACACAGTCACACACACACACAGTCACACGCACACAGTCACGCACACGCACACACACACGAGGAATTCACGCTTAGTGCAAATACAAGGGATGTGTACGCATGTTCTAAGTCAAATTTATTTGCGTTTTGTCAATGAAATTGTATTTTGATTTTTAATTAAAACATCACCAATACAAATACAATTTCTGTGACAAAAGTCAAAGAAGTTTCACTTACTATGCGCGTGCACAGCACACACAGCTTTTTTTTGATTGATCTTAGATGTTCAGAGATCCTGATTTTTAATGGACGAATTGTCCTTCCAATGTATATTTTACCGCAAACACAGTTTAATTTATACACCACCTAATAAGTAATGATTTTAAGTGTAAAAAACAAAACCTGACCAAAACTGAAAAAGATGCTGTTAAATCACTAGCGGGTAATAACCAAATAGTGATAAAATTGGCTGACAAGGGGGGTGGAATAGTCGTAATGGACAAGAGTTATTACCAAGAGGAATCGCAAAGAATTCTTGGTGATAAGGCCACATATGCTCTATTGGATCATAACCCTACCATTGAGTGTGGGAATTTATTATCCAGCTGTTTGGAGAAGAGTTTTGGGGAATAATCAGTAAAAAGGAATTGGAGTTTTTGATTATCAAACAGCCAAAAATACCATGGTTTTATTTCATCCCCAAAATTCATAAAGATCCCCTCAGACCCCCGGGAAGACCCATTATTTCGGGGATTGGTTCTTTGTCATCCAATTTGTCTCAGTTTGTGGAGCATCTATTACAGAAATACGTGGTACAAATACCATCCCATCTTAAATATACCGCACATGTATTGCAGACAGTTCAAGATCTTGTATGGGAGGAAGGTATGATTTGGGTCACACGTGATGTGGTATCACATTACACAATAATTGATCATGCTATGGGGTTGAGGGCCATTGAGTGGGTCATCAACTTAGATACCAATATGGAATCTTCGGTTAAAACTTTTCTTTTGGAGGCCATTAATTATATTCTCACCAACAACTATTTTAGTTATGAGGGTAGGTTTTACCTCCAGACGTGCAGCACTACGATGGGTACCAGGTTTGCACCAAGTTATGCAAACATATTTATGGATATGTGGGAAGATAATTATATCTGGAACCACAACCCATTTGGTGCAAACCTGGTACTTTGGAAACGCTACATCGATGATGTGCTGTGCGTCTGGAGGGGCACCATGGAAGAACTGGAAGCGTTTAACATCCATCTTAATATGAACGAATATAATATCCAGTTCACGTTTAGCAATAGCCCACAATCCATTAATTTTCTGGATCTGTCCTTGTATATAGTTAATAATACTATACAAACTAAAACTTATTACAAGAAAGTTAATGCCAATACTTATGGTTTGGCATCAAGTCATCATCACTCTCAATGGATTAATAATATTCCTAAAGGGCAAGCATTAAGAGTAAAAAGAAACTGCTCCCAACCAGAGGTGTTCAAAGACCAAATTAAGGATCTGGGTGCTAAGTTCATAGAGAGAAAATATAATAAGAGGGTGGTTCAGAATGCAATTGATATGGCAAGTAAGACAGATCGGGTTTCTTTGATCCATCCTACAAAGAAGGTCCCCACTGTCCCAGATGGGGAGGTCTTCCCATTTATTACACAGTATAATGGTATGGCTCAAGAAATCTCCAAGGTTTTTAATAAACATGGGGGAATCTTGCAGAGAGACCCTATTCTCAAATCTATACTATCCAGAAAACCACAAATTGTATATAGGAGGGCGCAGAATCTCAAATCCCGACTGGCACCCAGTTGCCCAAATAAAACCACGACATCCGGTCCTTGTATGTGGCTTGGAGATCTTAAGGGTTATTTCATCTGTAAAAAATGTATTGAATGTAATTTGGGGCGGAAATGTAAAGATTTAAAATCCAATGTGACAGGCAAGGTATATGATATCAACACATTTATCAACTGTAAATCCAGCTTTTGTGTCTATTTATTAGAATGTCCATGCGGATTACAATATGTTTGGCAGGACAGATTTACATCACATTGGGGACTAAAATTCTCATCAAGAAGAAAAGACTCTCTTATTTCATCTAAGGACTCTGGTTATATCCTTTGAGGACTTTTATCACCATATTATACTTTGTTCACTTCATTCACTGTATAGGTTGCGCCAGGGTTGTTAACCTTTTATTTGTAATACCACCTCAGGACTTTGCTGACTATTTTAAGGAAAAGGTGGAATTCATACATCAGAACATCCCCTCTTTTCCCTCCTATCTCACACCGCTTCCTAACTCTCTTCCTGCTTTCCTTAACTCTTTCCCACTGTCTCAAAGGAGAATGTGCCACCATCACTGTTGATCGCCTCTTCTTCCTCTACTCTGATACCTTTCCCTTCTCCTTCAAACATGCAACAGTTATACCATTACTCAAAAACAGCAATCTTGACCCTACCTGTCTTTCTAACTACTGAACTGTCTCCCTCCTGCCTTTTGCCTCTAAAACCTTTTGACCGTCTTGTATTCTCTCGCTTGCTCCATTTTCTCAACACCCATTCTCTTCTTAACCCTCTACAATCTGACTTCTGCACTGCTCCCTCCACGGAGAAAATTCTCACTAAAATAACTGATGACCTCCATGCTGCCAAAGTCATTACACTCTGCTCATATTACTCCACCTCTCTGAAGCATTTGCCTCTGTGAACCACATTCTTCTCTTTTCTCTGTACACTCTCTCTCTAGGTGACCTAATAACGTCTCTTGGGTTTAAATATCACCTCTATGCTGATGACACACACATTTACTTTTCAACCCCTGACCTTACACCTGCTGTACAAACCAAAGTTTCTGAATGTCTTTCTGTTATCTCATCCTGGAAGGCCCTCCGCCGCCTTAAACTTAACATGGCAAAAACAGAGCTCCTCATACTTCCTCCCAAACCTGGCATCACAACCTCCTTCAACATTACTGTTGAAGTTCAATCATTCATCCAGTAGCCCAAGCACGCTGCCTAGGGGTCACACTCAACTCCTCTCTCATATTCTCCTCTCACATTCAAAAAAAATTCTAACACCTGTTGCTTTTTTCCTCCACAATATCACAAATATACACCTGTTCCTCTGTTGCTCGACTGTTAAAACTCTGACTCAGGCCTTCATTCTCTCCCGTCTTGATTACTGTAACCTCCTGCTGTCCGGCCTTCCTGCCTCTCACCTGTCTCCCCTACAATCTATCCTAAACGCTGCTGCCAGAATCACTCTACTCTTTCCTAAATCTGTCTCAGCGTCTCCCCTCCTGAAATTCCTCTCCTGGCTTCCGATTAAATCCTACTGTCTCTGTACATTCTCCCTACCTACCAATTAGATTGTAAACTCCTCAGTGCAGGGACTCCTCTTCCTTAATGTTACTTTTATGTCTGGATCACTTATTCCATGACCTATTACCTTCACCATTTGCTACCTATATGATTACCACATGCACCACTTCTGTGAAGCGCTATGCATATTAATGGCGCTATATACTGTACATAAAGACATACAATACAATATATAATCCAAACAATGATTGCAAGCTTTTACCAGCATTTTTAAAAAAAAAAATATTCCCAAACATATCCTAATCCTATAGAAATAAAATTGAAATGTGTTTTTACTGGTTACACACAATACAGAATACACAATACAAAAACTTCTCTCATACACAGCCAACCAACATCACAAAAATAACGAACAATAAAAGAAAAAGAAAAACATTTCTCACCTATTACAAAACAATTTCATCCTGCAACTAAATTAATAAAAGTTCCCTTCTCTTGCTTTATTCTCATAAATAACCTGAATTTAAAACAACTTTGATGCTCCGGAGTTTTGAGTTAACTTTCGTATCTTTTGCACATTCCTCTAGCTGGAGAAAAAGGTGGGTGCACGATCTGTGCTGCTGTTATTCTGATTCTCTTTCTTGCAGACATTTGAGCAGAAGGAAAAAGAATACTGTATCTCCTGATTTTAAAAACCTTATCCGCCTGGCCAAAACAAATAAACCTTTTAAATTATCACCAGTTACCAGGATAATTTATCATATGCCCATTCTTTTTCGCATTCTTTAATCCTTCTATGGACACTCAAACTCTCCTGTTTTCAGTGTTATTCACTTCGTATTATATTGGGTGTACACCTTTTAGACATTTGAACTTCATTGTGAGCAATAAATATTCGTGATTTTGTACTTGCAAGTTCTTGGATGGTGATTTGTGTACACATGTGATAATTAGCATGGTTTATCTTTCACACAGGTAATCATTCAGGAAAAATTCATTAGGGTATCAAATCCATCTGACAACTCTCGATTAAGGGCGCAACAATTTTACTTGCCGGCACCGAAACTTGAGTTTATATCAAGAAATGATTTATAACCACTTATTGCTTGTGGGGGAAATGGAAGGAAAAGCTTATACGTTTACACCTGATTTCTGCCGCTTCAGTCAGCCGGTCATGCCATGCATAACTTTAGCCAAAAAAACCTCATAAAATTCGAAGATTTATACTGCCATAGACACACACAGGGATTACTGAAAGTTAGAAGGTTCCACTATGAGCCCTTGCGTTCGCATTCTTACGAATAAGAAAACCGGTGCGGCTGCCCATAGGTTCACGCTTCTTTCCATAGTAATTTATTGCAAACAAACTTTTTTTACCTTGGGGTGGCGTGTTTTTCACTGGGACTTGCATGTGTTTTTACTTGGACTTGCATGTGTTTTTTCATTAGCCAACAAAATATATTTATATTGTCTCTTTTTGTTCTCTGTATCCATTCTTTATTATTTTTGTCTGCAGACACACAACCTCTAACGGCAAATTTTTGAGAACTTTGGTCTCCCATTATTCTCCTGCTACAGTAACCAGCGCAAGCTGATTGCGTACTACTCCTGTTACAATAACCAGCGCAAACTGATTGTGTACAACTCCTGTTACAATAACCAAATTTAATTGACAACGTACAATTCTCCTGATACAATAATAAATTTAATTGATCATGTACAATTCTTTTGGTACTGCTGCAGCAGCTTTTACTCTAACAAATCACCGTTTTTTACCTGGCTTGTTCCTGGAATGCGAAGTTGTTCACCTGGCGCATGCCGCGTTCATCTTGCGTTCCCAGCCACGGGTCATCCCCGGCTGATGCGTTTATTGATAATGGTTCGGATTTTAATAGGCTGCAATGCTTCGCGTGTCCGCCAGATTGCAGATATTCATGAATTGTAATGCGCCGAATCAGTAATGTGTCGGCTTGCAGGTGTTTCGTTTAAAAAAGATACTGTACCACAGTGTGCTATTGTAACTTGGCCTTGGCCTTGAGACTGAAGCAAGAGGTTGCAAAAATGTATCAAGTTAGGCTTTTCATATTAAAGAAAGACAAAGACCAGTTTCAGTTACAGTATTCTCCAGAGACCCGCCCGCCATGAGTGTTCAAGTGCAGCCCGCTTTCCAAAAACCCGACAGAAGTTACGCGTATTTGATATGTGCCGCGATTAATGCAACAGATGATAAGATGGCAACAGTTGCTCAAATGTATCAGTATTTTATCGAAAACTATGACTTTTACAAATTTTCACCAACTCCTCATACGTGGAAGCGTGCAGTAAGGAAAAGGTTATGTAGCGATTCCTGTTTTTATCGTATTGAGCCACAATTTGTTGGAGGGTATTGGTGTGTATCACCGGATTTTACCCGTATCTATGATCATGGAGGCGGCAAAACGCGAAGGGTCATGTTAAAACCAACTAAGAAGCGACAGTCGCTGCCAAGCAATGCACCAGCACCAGCACCGGCTTCCAATGACGGTCCCACTGTCAGTGACAACCATGAGCTTGAGTTGGATTTCGCGTGCAGTTTTAATGAAGCTTGTATGTACCTAAGCAATTTCCAGCCTCATCAGCTGACTACAGGTGGGCTAGTCCCGCTGCAAACTATCGACGTGGATGATCAAGAAAGCTGGACTAGCAGTTGACCGGCGCCGGCGCCAGCTGAATGGGAAATTCTATGGTGAGTACTGTATTGTTGCCGTATTATTTTGGTGGGGCTGGCTGGGTACTTCTTTAGGGGACTGACCATTACTGTACATTAAAACTTTTCTTTTTGTTTTTCCTCAGAAAAGAAAACGGCTAATGGGGGGATTTCGATGGATAATTATCCTGAAGCCAGGGTCACGAATGGTGTATGAATGACTCCAGTTAGCTTAACTCATGTCTCACCTCTTCCAAAGCACAAACAAGTCCTTTTCTCTTTCTTGATTTTATTGAGGGAAATCACAGGGAGATAGGTGCTTGTAGATGTAGACAGGGGGTGCCCAATGCTGCATCCAATTGACAAAACATATAAAGTAAAATACTTCAATAATAATAATTGGTTATTTAGTTAACCCTTTGGCCCCTGTCTCTTGTTATATACAATTGCCACGCTCAGTAGCTCTCTGGTTGACATAAATATATATTCACTTTGTGGTGGGTGGGGGAGTTTGAGCTTGCTGGGTATCTGTGTTAACCTATGTCTCTTTGGAGGCTGTGGCACCTCCCCCCAGAGCTCACTCCTCCTCCTTCACCCTTTTAACTTGGAAGGTCATTTCACTTGCTGCAGGAACAAGACCCATTATGTTTTTTTCCCCTCTCACAGAGGTAAAAGGAAAGGTTTCACAGTGTAGTGTAGGACCTGCATTATTTTGGTTATACCTTGACGTTGGTATGCAGGCTTATGACGCCTTTGGCCAAAGGGTTAACTAAATAACCAATTATTATTATTGAAGTATTTTACTTTATATGTTTTGTCAATTGGATGCAGCATTGGGCACCCCTTGTCTCTTGTTATATACAATTGCCACGCTCAGTAGCTCTCTGGTTGACATAAATATATATTCACTTTGTGGTGGTTGTGGGAGTTTGAGCTTGCTGGGTATCTGTGTTAACCTTTAACGAGCTCCTTGACTGTTAACCTCGGGAATCCTCTATCTTCCCTCAATGGTGTTTGTTTGTCGTCGTCCCTTGTCGTCTGGAATGCTGTGCACCGTAGGTCATCGGTGCTTTTCTCTTGCACGAGAACATCTCCACGTAATTTGGTGAAACGCTTTTGTGTCTCTTTGTTGACTGCCCTGAGGAGGTTGTTCTCTCCCTGGACATGACAAAGAACAGTCTCTTTTGTCCTTGTAAATCCCTTTGGGAAATGTCTCTGCAACTGTCTCCCCTTACGTGTGTGAACGAACAGTCCTTTTGACACTGTGGCTTCACCTGTAGGGCGCAGTCTTTTGCGGTTATGCCAGCCGTGACAGCTGGCTGCTTTATCGCTGGATACTCTGTGGAGAGGAACAACTGTACGTCCTAGCCGTGCTATTGCTCGCGAGAGGATCGTCCGATTGTTTATTGTCTTTTGGATGATCCCTTTGTCGGTCACCTTTGGGAGGTTACTTTCTTCCTTCAGTGGAGTCGACTCATCATCCTTGGTTATCTGAACCTCTAAGCATCTTAGGCCATTGTCACATCCCTCCGATGCAAGGATGTTTTTGTTGACCTCAGGGCTATGACCTTGTCTTTTCTCTTCACTTGGCCCTTCGGTCACTTGGAGAAAGCCAAGACATGGTTCAGAGAGAGATGTGTGTCCACATTCTGTTACTACCGTTCTGCGGGTGTCAACATAGTCTCGTCCGTGCTCTTTGTCGGTGCACGCGTTGCCCACTATCACCCATCCTAGGTCAAGTCTTTGGGCGTATGACGCGTTGTGGGGTCTGTTAAGCTGTTTACGGACTTTATGTACCCTCATGATGTCCCTACCGAGCAGCAGCAAGATCTTGGCGCCTTGTTCTACCGGCAGGATGTAGTTGGCTATTCCTCTGAGGTGCGGGTAATGGCGTGCCATGTCCGGTGTGGGAATCTCGTCCCTGTTTTTGGCCATGTGGCTGCACTCGATGAGTGTGGGGAGAGCTATCTTCACTCTGTTATCCACCGAATGTATGACGTAACCGCTTGCTCTTCTCCCTGTTGACTCAGTTGACCCTGCACAGGATCTGAGGGTGTAAGGTGAGGCATTGTCCTGTAAGTTGAATAGGTTGAAGAACTCCGTCTTCGCCAATGATCTGTTGCTTTGGTCGTCGAGGATTGCATACATCCGAATAGCCTTCTCAGGCTGTCCCTGGGGGTGCACTGCGACAAGGCATATTTTGGAGCAGGATATTTTGTCACCTTCTTTTCCGCAAACCTCAGTGCGCTGAGATGTGACGGATGTTGACTCTCCTTTCTCCCCGCCATGCTCCGCTACGGAGGATGGGTTCTTGAGTTGGTGGAGTGTCAGCGCCTCTGGGTGTAACGATGTCACGTGCTTGTCGCTTTCGCACACTGTGCATTTGATCTCTTCTTTACAGTCCCTGGCTAGGTGAGTCGTGGAACCGCAGCACCTGTAGCAAACTCTGAATTCTCCAAGTAGCCTCTTGCGTTCCTCTAGGGACTTAATCCTGAACCCAAAGCACTTGTTGAGTGGGTGTGGCTTCTTGTGTATGGGACATTCCCTGTTTGGGTCCCTTGGTTCCTTGCTTCCGGTGGCCGACTGATCGGGAGTAGTTTGTGTCGTGGGAGGCACATCCGTCCTGCGGACCGAGATGGGTGTTTGGGTGTTACCATATCTCGTCACTGGTCTCTCGTTCCTCAGGCCGCTTGCACTGTATGTGGTTTGCACACCTAAGAAGAAGCTGGGGTCGTTCCTCGTCCTTGCTGCTTCGCGAATGAAGCTCAAGAAAACTGAGAATGGGGGGTAGACGACTTGTTTCTCCCTCTTGTATTTGGAGCCTTGTGAAATCCATTTTTCTTGGAGGTTGAAGGGTAGCTTCTCCAGGATGGGTCTCACTCCACGAGCTGAGTCTAGGACGTTGAGACCTATTAAGGAATGGTCCTTCCTTGCGAACTCCAGTTCTTGCAGCAGGTCCCCGAGCTCTCGTAACTTCGAGTAGTCTTTAGTTGTGATCTTGGGGAAGCTGTCGACTCTTTTGAAGAGCGAATCCTCGACTGCTTCGGGGCTGCCGTAGGACTCTTCTAGCCTTTCCCACACTAGGTCAAGACCTACTTGGGGTTGGTGCGCGTTTGCCGCCTGCAGTCTATTCGCGTGCCCTCTGGATTCGTTCCCCAGGAACTTGAATAGCAAGTTGAGCTCTTCCCTTGCTGAGAAGTCCAAGCTGTTGATTGCGTCTTTGAACGTGAACTTCCACGTCCGGTAGTTCTCAGGGCGGTCATCGAAGCTGGTGAGTCCTGCTTGCACCAGGTCACGCCGGATCATGTACTTGACTATGTCTGTCAGGCCTGAGGCATCGGCGTGTTTGTCCCGTTCTGAGGTAGTTGCTGGGAGGGTCTGTGCGGTCGCCTCTTCCTTGGCGTGGACGCGTGATGGCTGCTGGCTAGTGTGAGGGGCTGTTTTCTCCCGCGTGGGTGTACCTGGATTGCGAGCCTGTTGTGGTGCATCCGTGTGCGCTCTGGCGTGTGGATCACTGTTGCGGCTGTGGCTATCCCAGGCAGCATGCACCACTGACGGAACAGCGTCTTCTCCTCGTGGGGTTAGCAAGTCTTCGTTGTCTGTGGAGTCGCTCCCTCCGTGTTGAGATGGTGCGCTGGTGTTCACACTGAAGAGGCTCCTTACGTAGTCCTCAGTGCGTTGGGCTGGATCCTCTGAGACTATCCGTCTGTACGGTTGCTCCCCGCCGTCCTGTAGCGCGGCTGCTTCTAGGACTTCAGCTTGGGCTATGGCGGCGGCGGCTTCCTTCTCTTGATTAAGTGCTTCTAGTTCCGCATCAAATTCGGCTTTCCTGCGCGCAGTCGCTGCGGCAGTAGCGGCGGTAGCGGCAGCGGCATTAGCGGCGGCGGTCTTTTCCTCTTCTTCTATGCGCGCTCTTCCTGCTCTTACGGCTGCCTCTCTGCGACTATATTCACCCCTGGCACGTGCGGCCTCTGCGGTGGCTCGCGCCTTGGTAGCGTTTGCGCTTGCGCTGGACACATTAGATTGCGCTGATCTTGCTGACCTTGATGAGTGCCTGGATGTGCTTGAGCACTGCGATGCGGTCTCCAGGAGGAGCTCTTTTCTATCGCTTTGGGCGTCTGTGATGGCGGTCTGCACGATGCCATCACGCTCCAGGTCAATCGCCTTTTGCAGATCACGTTCCCGCGTGCTGTCTTCTGTGTTAGTTCTTGTCAGATAGGTGAAATATGCCTGTGACAGCGTTACGTAACGTCTATGGCTTGACTTAATCTGAGTGATAGCTTGCTTAATCTGGGTTTCTTGATCGCTAGCACTTGCGACATTACTTATCTCACGATCAGTGTCCTCCCAGGCCTTCTCTAATTTAGCGCGGTGTACGTCAATGTCAGCCTCATATTTTTCGCGGCCCTTTTGTGTCAGTATGACTGTCCGTTTGGGCCTTGCGCCTGCCTGCGCCTGTTGCAGTTGCGCAGCGGTCTCTGTGTCTGAGTGATCGCTCTCCTGCGTGATTTCTGGTGAGGCTCTGAGTTCTGCCATGCTGTAGGTGTGTGTAGGCCTTTAGCCAGTGCGTGTGGCGTGCGGTTTTTTACCTTGTCAGCGATGGGCGTCTGTCTCAGATGATGCCGAGCGGTGTCCTGCAGCGTGCAGCGTAGGGGTAGCTGTACTCACAGGTGTCCGGTGGCTCTGACCCGTGTCCTGGCGGGTGTCCAGTGGCGTGGCCCTTGATGGCGCTGGCCGTGGGGACGTGCGCAGAGGTAGGTGAGATGGTGGATCCTCACTATGGGGCTGTGCAGAGGGTGAACTCAGACAGAGAAAGGCAATTAGGTTTGTGTGTAAGCTGTACTGTCAGTTTGCAAGGCTGCTGCCTTGTGTGCAAGGTAGTTTGCTTATCTGTAAGGCTGCAGGCTGTGTGCAGTTTGCTGTATAAAGCTTGCTGCCCTGTCTGGCAGAGTGAAGCTGCTGCTTGTCCTGGGGTGCAGAGACTATTCTGTATAGTATAAAGTCTTTGAGTAGTAGCTCCTGTGTGATTCCCTAACACAGGTCTTTGTTTTACTATCCTGAAGCCAGGGTCACGAATGGTGTATGAATAACTTCAGTTAGTTTAACTCATGTCTCACCTCTTCCAAAGCACAAACACGTCCTTTTCTCTTTCTTGATTTTATTGAGGGAAATCACAGGGAGATGGGTGCCTGCAGATGTAGTGTGGGGCAGAGAGCGCTTCTCTGTCTGATGTGCAGTGTATCAATGATGAGACCGTGTAAAACAGAAAGGCCTCGCTGGGGTATATAGCAGGCAGTTACTCACTCAGAGTCCAGGGTGAAAAGAAAGTGAGGAGCAGTGTGGGTAAAGGGAATAGCCTTGGGACAAACTATCTTAAAACAAACAGAAGGGGGGGCAGACTAGCCCATTCTGGGGAGAAAGGCTGGGGCTGCTATGGCAACTCACAGAATGTCTGAGGGAACTACAACATGTAGCAATAATGTTGCACTTTACATGTAGCGTTGCTGCTGGGAGAGGGGAAACTGACAGGCAACTAAACAAGGGTGAAATGGATCCCATAACTAAAGGAAAGACAGAGGAATATGGAATCTAGTTCCAGGACAATAATATTGTACAGTATGCTGATGTTTTCCGGCCGAACAGTATACTGTGTAATAAACCCGAAGAAATAAAACTATGCATTTATTCTACATGTTCAGTATCGTTTCATTATGTGTCTTCTACAGCAGCGGTGCGCAAACTGTGGGGCGCGACCCCCAGGGGGGGCGCGACACTGCCGACGGGGGGCCCGGGGTTTACAGAGGCCCCGCGCGCTTCCCGAAGGCACTTAAATTAAGTGCCGGGGGAGCTGCAGGGCCTCTGTAAACCTAACTTACCGTGGCTCCGGCGGCTTCCTCCCTGTGTCGCCATGGCAACGCGGCATCAAAATGACGCTGCGAGGTCATGTGACGTCACGTTGCTATGGCAACGTGACGTCATTACGCTGGCGCGCGGGTAAGTTGGGGTTGGGAGGGGGGCACGGGAGTGAGGGGACAGCCGGCAGGGGGGCGCAGGGAAAAAAGTTTGCGCCCCCCTGTTCTACAGTATACTGTACAGTGGTATACAGTGCCTAACATCTGGGGGCAAAATTAATTTTATTTCTAGGTGCCCTAGAACAGAAGTTCCCACGCCAATTGGCCGTGAACTTGACCGAGGCCCTAAGTAGTTCCCACGCCAATTGCGCGAATATAATTTAAAGTAACCCGTTCTGTGGGTCTGAGCGGGTTTAAATTCGCCTGGTCCTCATGCGGAAGGACACTTGCCATAGTGGCAAAATATCAGCCTACCACGACCCTCATGCAAGTCAATGGCAGAAACCTGAACTTTAACATTACCCTGACTCCGTTCTGTCGCCACGAGAGCGTCGCAATTTGCCATGCAATCCTGCCGCAACTAGGACTACATGGAATGAATGAATTTTATCTCTTGGTGACCTAGAACAGAAGTTCCCACGCCAATTGCGCGCTCATTGCTCTTTTTTTACAATGTTGCCGATCTTGCGGCTTTGCGGTCAGGCAGTAAAAAAACAGTGCAGCAAAAGCCTCGACATTTGTTACACTGTCAAAGGAGCAAATGGAAACAATGTGAGATAAATGAACATGTTCTTTTATTGTGGAGTCAGTCCAAAAACATTTATTTAAAAATACTGTACAATGTTGAAACATTTAAAGTGCACAGCAATTCAAACCATCTCCTGGCTGTCTCTTGCTCCTGGCTGTCTCTTGCTCCTGGCTGTCTCTTGCTCCTGGCTGTCTCTTGCTCCTGGCTGTCTCTTGCTCCTGGATGTCTCCTGCTCCTGGCTGTCTCCTGCTCCTGACTGTCTCCTGCTCCTGACTGTCTCTTGCTCCTGGCTGTCTCCTGCTCCTGACTGTCTCCTGCTCCTGACTGTCTCCTGCTCCTGACTGTCTCCTGCTCCTGGCTGTCTCCTGCTCCTGGCTGTCTCCTGCTCCTGACTGTCTCCTGCTCCTGACTGTCTCCTGCTCCTGGCTGTCTCCTGCTCCTGACTGTCTCCTGCTCCTGACTGTCTCTTGCTCCTGGCTGTCTCTTGCTCCTGGCTGTCTCTTGCTCCTGGCTGTCTCTTGCTCCTGGCTGTCTCTTGCTCCTGGCTGTCTCCTGCTCCTGACTGTCTCCTGCTCCTGACTGTCTCTTGCTCCTGGCTGTCTCTTGCTCCTGGCTGTCTCTTGCTCCTGGCTGTCTCCTGCTCCTGACTGTCTCCTGCTCCTGACTGTCTCCTGCTCCTGACTGTCTCTTGCTCCTGGCTGTCTCCTGCTCCTGGCTGTCTCTTGCTCCTGGCTGTCTCTTGCTCCTGGCTGTCTCTTGCTCCTGGCTGTCTCTTGCTCCTGGATGTCTCCTGCTCCTGGCTGTCTCCTGCTCCTGACTGTCTCCTGCTCCTGACTGTCTCTTGCTCCTGGCTGTCTCCTGCTCCTGACTGTCTCCTGCTCCTGACTGTCTCCTGCTCCTGACTGTCTCCTGCTCCTGGCTGTCTCCTGCTCCTGGCTGTCTCCTGCTCCTGACTGTCTCCTGCTCCTGACTGTCTCCTGCTCCTGGCTGTCTCCTGCTCCTGACTGTCTCCTGCTCCTGACTGTCTCTTGCTCCTGGCTGTCTCTTGCTCCTGGCTGTCTCTTGCTCCTGGCTGTCTCTTGCTCCTGGCTGTCTCTTGCTCCTGGCTGTCTCCTGCTCCTGACTGTCTCCTGCTCCTGACTGTCTCTTGCTCCTGGCTGTCTCTTGCTCCTGGCTGTCTCTTGCTCCTGGCTGTCTCCTGCTCCTGACTGTCTCCTGCTCCTGACTGTCTCCTGCTCCTGACTGTCTCTTGCTCCTGGCTGTCTCCTGCTCCTGGCTGTCTCTTGCTCCTGGCTGTCTCTTGCTCCTGGCTGTCTCTTGCTCCTGGCTGTCTCTTGCTCCTGGCTGTCTCTTGCTCCTGGCTGTCTCCTGCTCCTGGCTGTCTCCTGCTCCTGGCTGTCTCCTGCTCCTGGCTGTCTCTTGCTCCTGGCTGTCTCTTGCTCCTGGCTGTCTCCTGCTCCTGGCTGTCTCCTGCTCCTGGCTGTATCTTGCTCCTGGATGTCTCCTGCTCCTGACTGTCTCCTGCTCCTGGCTGTCTCCTGCTCCAGGCTGTCTCTTGCTCCTGGCTGTCTCTTGCTCCTGGCTGTCTCTTGCTCCTGGCTGTCTCCTGCTCCTGGCTGTCTCCTGCTCCTGGCTGTCTCCTGCTCCTGGCTGTCTCTTGCTCCTGACTGTCTCTTGCTCCTGGCTGTCTCCTGCTCCTGGCTGTCTCTTGCTCCTGGCTGTCTCTTGCTCCTGTCTGTCTCTTGCTCCTGACTGTCTCTTGCTCCTGGCTGTCTCCTGCTCCTGGCTGTCTCTTGCTCCTGGCTGTCTCCTGCTCCTGGCTGTCTCCTGCTCCTGGCTGTCTCCTGCTCCTGGCTGTCTCCTGCTCCTGCCTGTCTCCTGCTCCTGGCTGTCTCCTGCTCCTGGCTGTCTCCTGCTCCTGGCTGTCTCTTGCTCCTGGCTGTCTCTTGCTCCTGGCTGTCTCCTGCTCCTGGCTGTCTCCTGCTCCTGGCTGTCTCCTGCTCCTGGCTGTCTCCTGCTCCTGGCTGTCTCCTGCTCCTGGCTGTCTCTTGCTCCTGACTGTCTCTTGCTCCTGGCTGTCTCCTGCTCCTGGCTGTCTCCTGCTCCTGGATGTCTCCTGCTCCTGACTGTCTCTTGTTCCTGACTGTCTCCTGCTCCTGGCTGTCTCCTGCTCCAGGCTGTCTCTTGCTCCTGGCTGTCTCTTGCTCCTGGCTGTCTCTTGCTCCTGGCTGTCTCCTGCTCCTGGCTGTCTCCTGCTCCTGGCTGTCTCCTGCTCCTGACTGTCTCCTGCTCCTGGCTGTCTCTTGCTCCTGACTGTCTCTTGCTCCTGGCTGTCTCCTGCTCCTGGCTGTCTCTTGCTCCTGGCTGTCTCTTGCTCCTGTCTGTCTCTTGCTCCTGACTGTCTCTTGCTCCTGGCTGTCTCCTGCTCCTGGCTGTCTCTTGCTCCTGGCTGTTTCCTGCTCCTGGCTGTCTCCTGCTCCTGGCTGTCTCCTGCTCCTGGCTGTCTCCTGCTCCTGGCTGTCTCCTGCTCCTGGCTGTCTCCTGCTCCTGGCTGTCTCTTGCTCCTGGCTGTCTCTTGCTCCTGGCTGTCTCCTGCTCCTGGCTGTCTCCTGCTCCTGGCTGTCTCCTGCTCCTGGCTGTCTCCTGCTCCTGGCTGTCTCCTGCTCCTGGCTGTCTCTTGCTCCTGGCTGTCTCCTGCTCCTGGCTGTCTCCTGCTCCTGGCTGTCTCCTGCTCCTGGCTCCTGGCTGTCTCTTGCTCCTGGCTGTCTCCTGCTCCTGGCTGTCTCCTGCTCCTGGCTGTCTCCTGCTCCTGGATGTCTCCTGCTCCTGGCTGTCTCCTGCTCCTGGCTGTCTCCTGCTCCTGGCTGTCTCCTGCTCCTGGCTGTCTCTTGCTCCTGGCTGTCTCCTGCTCCTGGCTGTCTCTTGCTCCTGGCTGTCTCCTGCTCCTGGCTGTCTCCTGCTCCTGGATGTCTCTTGCTCCTGACTGTCTCCTGCTCCTGGCTGTCTCCTGCTTCTGGCTGTCTCTTGCTCCTGGCTGTCTCCTGCTCCTGACTGTCTCTTGCTCCTGGCTGTCTCTTGCTCCTGGCTGTCTCCTGCTCCTGGCTGTCTCCTGCTCCTGGCTGTCTCCTGCTCCTGGCTGTCTCCTGCTCCTGGCTGTCTCTTGCTCCTGGCTGTCTCTTGCTCCTGGATGTCTCCTGCTCCTGACTGTCTCCTGCTCCTGGCTGTCTCCTGCTCCTGGCTGTCTCCTGCTCCTGGCTGTCTCTTGCTCCTGGCTGTCTCCTGCTCCTGGCTGTCTCCTGCTCCTGGCTGTCTCCTGCTCCTGGCTCCTGGCTGTCTCTTGCTCCTGGCTGTCTCCTGCTCCTGACTGTCTCCTGCTCCTGACTGTCTCCTGCTCCTGGATGTCTCCTGCTCCTGGCTGTCTCCTGCTCCTGGCTGTCTCCTGCTCCTGGCTGTCTCTTGCTCCTGGCTGTCTCTTGCTCCTGGCTGTCTCCTGCTCCTGGATGTCTCCTGCTCCTGGCTGTCTCCTGCTCCTGGCTGTCTCTTGCTCCTGGATGTCTCCTGCTCCTGGCTGTCTCCTGCTCCTGACTGTCTCCTGCTCCTGACTGTCTCTTGCTCCTGGCTGTCTCCTGCTCCTGACTGTCTCCTGCTCCTGACTGTCTCCTGCTCCTGACTGTCTCCTGCTCCTGGCTGTCTCCTGCTCCTGGCTGTCTCCTGCTCCTGACTGTCTCCTGCTCCTGACTGTCTCCTGCTCCTGGCTGTCTCCTGCTCCTGACTGTCTCCTGCTCCTGACTGTCTCTTGCTCCTGGCTGTCTCTTGCTCCTGGCTGTCTCTTGCTCCTGGCTGTCTCTTGCTCCTGGCTGTCTCTTGCTCCTGGCTGTCTCCTGCTCCTGACTGTCTCCTGCTCCTGACTGTCTCCTGCTCCTGGCTGTCTCTTGCTCCTGGCTGTCTCTTGCTCCTGGCTGTCTCCTGCTCCTGACTGTCTCCTGCTCCTGACTGTCTCCTGCTCCTGACTGTCTCTTGCTCCTGGCTGTCTCCTGCTCCTGGCTGTCTCTTGCTCCTGGCTGTCTCTTGCTCCTGGCTGTCTCTTGCTCCTGGCTGTCTCTTGCTCCTGGATGTCTCCTGCTCCTGGCTGTCTCCTGCTCCTGACTGTCTCCTGCTCCTGACTGTCTCTTGCTCCTGGCTGTCTCCTGCTCCTGACTGTCTCCTGCTCCTGACTGTCTCCTGCTCCTGACTGTCTCCTGCTCCTGGCTGTCTCCTGCTCCTGGCTGTCTCCTGCTCCTGACTGTCTCCTGCTCCTGACTGTCTCCTGCTCCTGGCTGTCTCCTGCTCCTGACTGTCTCCTGCTCCTGACTGTCTCTTGCTCCTGGCTGTCTCTTGCTCCTGGCTGTCTCTTGCTCCTGGCTGTCTCTTGCTCCTGGCTGTCTCTTGCTCCTGGCTGTCTCCTGCTCCTGACTGTCTCCTGCTCCTGACTGTCTCTCGCTCCTGGCTGTCTCTTGCTCCTGGCTGTCTCTTGCTCCTGGCTGTCTCCTGCTCCTGACTGTCTCCTGCTCCTGACTGTCTCCTGCTCCTGACTGTCTCTTGCTCCTGGCTGTCTCCTGCTCCTGGCTGTCTCTTGCTCCTGGCTGTCTCTTGCTCCTGGCTGTCTCTTGCTCCTGGCTGTCTCTTGCTCCTGGCTGTCTCTTGCTCCTGGCTGTCTCCTGCTCCTGGCTGTCTCCTGCTCCTGGCTGTCTCCTGCTCCTGGCTGTCTCTTGCTCCTGGCTGTCTCTTGCTCCTGGCTGTCTCCTGCTCCTGGCTGTCTCCTGCTCCTGGCTGTATCTTGCTCCTGGATGTCTCCTGCTCCTGACTGTCTCCTGCTCCTGGCTGTCTCCTGCTCCAGGCTGTCTCTTGCTCCTGGCTGTCTCTTGCTCCTGGCTGTCTCTTGCTCCTGGCTGTCTCCTGCTCCTGGCTGTCTCCTGCTCCTGGCTGTCTCCTGCTCCTGGCTGTCTCTTGCTCCTGACTGTCTCTTGCTCCTGGCTGTCTCCTGCTCCTGGCTGTCTCTTGCTCCTGGCTGTCTCTTGCTCCTGTCTGTCTCTTGCTCCTGACTGTCTCTTGCTCCTGGCTGTCTCCTGCTCCTGGCTGTCTCTTGCTCCTGGCTGTCTCCTGCTCCTGGCTGTCTCCTGCTCCTGGCTGTCTCCTGCTCCTGGCTGTCTCCTGCTCCTGCCTGTCTCCTGCTCCTGGCTGTCTCCTGCTCCTGGCTGTCTCCTGCTCCTGGCTGTCTCTTGCTCCTGGCTGTCTCTTGCTCCTGGCTGTCTCCTGCTCCTGGCTGTCTCCTGCTCCTGGCTGTCTCCTGCTCCTGGCTGTCTCCTGCTCCTGGCTGTCTCCTGCTCCTGGCTGTCTCTTGCTCCTGACTGTCTCTTGCTCCTGGCTGTCTCCTGCTCCTGGCTGTCTCCTGCTCCTGGATGTCTCCTGCTCCTGACTGTCTCTTGTTCCTGACTGTCTCCTGCTCCTGGCTGTCTCCTGCTCCAGGCTGTCTCTTGCTCCTGGCTGTCTCTTGCTCCTGGCTGTCTCTTGCTCCTGGCTGTCTCCTGCTCCTGGCTGTCTCCTGCTCCTGGCTGTCTCCTGCTCCTGACTGTCTCCTGCTCCTGGCTGTCTCTTGCTCCTGACTGTCTCTTGCTCCTGGCTGTCTCCTGCTCCTGGC